>NC_142933.1:95805641-95843141 GCF_046866305.1 Octopus bimaculoides
AACCTAATCGCCTACCGTTAGATATAAAAAGAACTTCTCTCAGTTTATCGTATTTTGATACGAAAGAATCCACAACTTTCCGTCTCAATAAACCACTCTTTTCCCTGATATTTGTCTTTTATATTTACTACAGTTTACTTGATTTCTTGAAGCTAACTTTCTTCCTACACGTCGATCCTTGGATCTTATATATATACTTGACAGGCTTCTTTCATTTTTCGTCTACCAAATTCACTTATAATAATTTGTTCGGACGAGGCTATAGTACAAGACACTTGCTCAAAATGCCACACAGTGAGATTGAAGTCGAAATCATGTGTTCGGGAAGCAAACTTCATACCACACAGCTAAGCCTGCGCCTCTTCACATAGTCACACCTGCGCCTCTTCTCATAACCACGCCTATCCTCATAACTAGGACTTCCACACCGTTTCTTTTTACACATTAACTCGCAGCTTATCCGCTGATCTCAGGGCTCTTGTACAAATGACGTGCCCAAGTTAACGCGGAGTACGACTGTACCCGAAACCATTTCGCTACGATGCAATCTTGTATTCTAGCGTCATGTGCATAGTTTAATAAGGATATATTATATTCTTGAAAGAAAATAACTTCGTAAAGCAATATATTAGATGAATCATCATATTTGTGGATTTACTAGTGAATAAAGAGATAAAAATTTAAAGAACATGAGTTGAATCTCATGTTATGATGTAGGCAATAAGCCAAAAAAAAAAGAGAAAAAAGAAAAGAAAATGAAACATCTCAAACCAATATACGAGCTAGGGATAAAATGAAATCAGCTTCAAAATCAGTAAAAACGTAGTTCAATAACTAAAGCCGGTAAATATACAAAGTAAGCAAAAGTATCTATTTGCTATCACAGAATTCTGATTTGTTCGAGTCTCATCGTAAATCACTATATTTACTTTCGTTCATCTCCCAAACTAATACCATTTGTGACGATCGATTGTATTTTCGTATATTTACTTTAAAAACGTACATGCTTGTAAAAACAACTATCATGTATAACCACATACATGTGTATATGAATGTATATTGAAATCTTGTAGTAAAATAATAGTGTACCACTCTTACAATATCTGAATCATTCGAAAAAAGTGAAAAGGCTAGATTTGACTTTTTATGGTAGAACGCAGCTGTATTAGTAACGATGTTTACTGGACCATTTGTTCGAAAAATCAAGTCATACAGTTTAAACTAGAATTTTTCAGTGATCAATAAAACCAAACTGCTAAAATCAATATTTATCACAAGATTCATAAAATAGTCGGTTTAAAATCAATCCTTATTTTGAATAGTTCAATTGAAAAGCCAAGTTCATTTACAGATAGTTTCTAACAATGACGAATACGTTATTGAAAATAGCAAGATATGATTTTAAAGAATAGCTTGTTTTTGACATAGTGACCGATGATAACCACAGACATTGCCCTTTGCCATCTGCAATGTTTTGTAACGAAAAGTATCTGAATACGGTCGTTCCACTTGCTAGAGAGAGCAGCCAAAGTGACCTAAAATTACATACTTCTCTTATTAAACTATGCCATTCAGGACTGATTTAGAAGTAAAATCAAAGATGGGATGCGTCCATACGTCGGCACAACCAGGGCGGCCCGACACAAAGAAACATACAAGCACATATAAGGTGATACTAATATCGTTAAAAGCATATGAGGCAATATAACTTTAGGAATGAGTGGAGAATTTCATGAATATGGCTTGCTTAAAAAAAATGTAAAACAGCAACCAACTTCAGTTCCTTGTGTGCACTGTTATAATACTATTATATTGCACGAGTTTTGATTTGAAATGAGCCAATGGAATATGATTCAGAAAAAGAGCCTTCAGCACAATTGTAAAACACAGCAGCAGTAAAGAAACGATGAAAAATGTGGAAAATACGTATTATTTCTGATGAGTCTATGTTTTCCTCGCGATTCCTATATTCTTAGAAGCCTTATGTATATTGTATATACTCAGTTAGTGCTTATTTTACCGATAGCCGAAAAAATGAAAAGCAAAGTCGATCTCGGTGTCATTTGAACTCAGAACGTAAAGACAGACGAAATGCCGATAAGCATTCTGCCCGGCGTGCTGACAATTCTATCAGCTCACCGCTATAGAAAATTTAAAACATTACGACTAAAATATTATTTTTACTGAATATTTGTCTGTGCAGCAGCTTGACAAGTATCTTCTATTGTAGGGCTGTTCAGATTAACGCAAAGTGTGTGTATTCGGTAGACTCGTGGTATATATACATACAGATATGTGTGAATGTGTATATGTCTGCATGATTGTTTATTTGAGTCTGTGTTTGTCGCACCCACAATTTGACAATAGGTTGTCGGTGTGTTTACGTCATTGTAACATATCGGTGCAAAAAAAAAAAGAACTCGACAAAAGAGACCCATGAAATATGTACAGACATCTAAGAAAGTAGTGAGGTTGAATTGTTAAACTAAAATATTCAAACCGATCCAATGAGTGAAGCAAGTAAAATCTAAGAGTCACTAAGTACTTCGGTTAATTACTACAATTTGTGTTTTCGGTAAAAGATGTTTTCACAGAAAATTTGAAAGAATATTGGTTTCGAATTTGGTGCACAAGGCCAGCGATTTCGCAGAAATGGATAAGTCTATTACGTCGACAGCTGTACACAGTTTGGTACTTTTTTACTGACAGCCGGAAAGTAAAGTCGATCTCGGCGGCAATTGAACTCAAAACGTAAACACGGACGAAACAATTAACGAATTAACAACTTTGACAACAATGCAAACAACAATTCAAATCAATAACAATGGGAACAATTCGATAAATACTTCAACACAAACTCACCCAATAACTTCACAGAGACGGGATACCACTAAGCATTTTTCCCGGCGTGCTAAAATTTCTACCAGCTCGCCGCCATAGGAAATATTAGGACTAAAATATTGTTTTTCATTATATATTTGTCTGTTACTTTTTTTTTTATTAAGATCAACTTGAACAATGATATGAATTGCTAGGATGTAAATATCCCCGGTGAATCAACAAAGTGCATATTATCGGCATATTTCCTCCTAATTTGGAACAAAAATTTAAGGAATTTATCTCCGCATGCACACACACACACACACACACACACACACACACACACACACACACACACACACAAATAAGTTTGTCCGTATGTATGTCTTGTTATACTAGCGTATTTCAACTTCTAGACAATCTTTTGCCCCAATCTATATGAAATTTTTCATTGGCGCACATATACAATACAAAGATCACAGACTAGGCGACTTTATCTGATATATGCTACAGTGTCAAGCAACACCTGGTAGTGCTACGAGAGAGAGAGAGAGAGAGAGAGAGAGAGAGGGAGAGAGAGAGAGAGAGAGAAACAGAGAGTGTGTGTGTTTGTGTGTTGTGTGATTGTAGATATATATACAAACGCATCCATAATTCTGTGCGTGTCTTAGTCCAAATATATATAATATATATAAAATACGAAGGAAATAAGTATAGATGCTATTTGGAAATAAATAGTGTTAAGTGGATAAATATATTGGTAGACATGTAGATATAGATTGTAATGAAACAGTTTCTTTGTAACTTAAACGAGTCGATAAATCGTTATATACTTTTACATGAGTATATCTCTGCAACTATATAACTTTTCCTTTCATGTATTCTTAGGAAATTGTTTATTATAAGTTAGTATTTTATTAACATTTTTCTCGGTCTTAAAAATCTGTATAGGCTTAATTTATTACTGGTACATTTTATTATAGAACCTCAGTAAATTGAATACTGATATGAAATGGTGTGTAAAAAGGCTGCAATGCCATTCATGCTATATGGTATATGGCGCTCTTACTTTTGCTGTTGTTGATGAACGCCAGATCTGCCCGTTCAATTAAAAGCGTTAGAGTTATGGTCACGTTACCTTTTTCTGCTGCATTTGCTATGCCATCTAAGAGAACATTATCCAATAAATTCTCCATGTTTTACGATTTCAGAGCGCTGATTCAAGGCAGATTTAACACTTATTACATATGTTTAGAGAGAAATTGAAGCAAACGTAAAAAGAGTTGTTCTAGCCTAATTATGGGATGCTGATTTCAAATACAAAACCAGTTTTCACTCATCACCTCTACTTTTTTGTGATATACATTATTATGATTTTGCGACAATCCACGTAACCATATATATGATCAATGTTTATTTTGTCTTTCAGTTTTTTGTGATACATATGAAATATGTCTCTAAAAGGGATTCAGGCACGTCAAAACATCGAGGATGCATCAACGAGGCAAATTTGTTCTTCTCCGTGTGGTGTGGATTTCACGAAAGTTGCACAGTGCCGAACAATTTCTTCCCTCCTGAGAACTGCTTACTTTCGTTATTTTGATTGTAAAATTGGAGATCAGGACAAATCCTGGGCACCACAGATCTGTTGAAAACCCTGCTACAATGGATAAACAGCATGGTTTAACGGCAAGAAAGCAGCCTTCAATTTTGCTGTCCTGATGGTCTGGAGTGAGCCACGAAGCCATGCAGATGATTGTTATTTTTGTCTAACAAATATATCAGATTTCATTGCTTCATCTAGAAAAAAGGTTCAATATCCAAACCTTCCCTCAGCTTTGAGACCTGTTCCTCACACAGATGATCTCCCCGTTCCTACACCCCCATCAAATAAGGATGAAGAAATGCTTTCAGAGGAAGATTCTGCCAAGTCGATCTCTTCTGAAGGCAATGTCTCTGTTTATTCAAGAGCAAGTGGCAATGAGCCCCACTGGATCATGCAAGAAAACCTGAACAACCTTGCCCGTGATTTGTATCTATCTAAGAAGCCGTCAGAGCTCCTGGCATCCCGGCTTAAGCAGAGGAACCTGGTCAAAGCAGATGTAAGGATCACCAGTTTCAGTACAACGAACCTGGATTTTGCTTATCCTTCGACATGTAAACAGTTTGTGCTACTGCACAAATGTCAATGGCTTGTTCACCTTTTTTGGTTTCCCACACACTTCCTCAGACTGGCATCTTTTCATAGACTCTTGCAAGCGAATTCTGAAGGCTGTGCTCCAGCACAAAGGAAATGAATACCCCAGCATTCTCGGCCTAGTCAGTACATCTGAAAGATTCATCTAACAATATGGAGCTCATTTTGGAAACCGTCAAGTCCAACCAATGCCAGTGGAGTCTATGCGGGTATCTGAAGGTCATTGGGTTCCTTATGGGTATGCAAGCGGGCTTTCCAAAGTACTGTTACTTTCTGTGTCTCTGGAACAGTAGGACTCAGTCCAAGTACTACAAACAGATGGACTGGGGATCTAACAGCACTTTCGTGCCTGGTGAACACAGTGTTCAAGAAAATCTTCTGGTTGACACGAACAAAGTTTTCTTCCTCCTCTTCATATCAAGCTTGATTTAATGAAGAATTTCGTGAAGACGATGGACAAAATTGGCGCTGATTTCCAACACTTCTACTCTCTTTTCCCTGCTCTGAGTTCTGCTAATTACAAGGAAGGCATCTTCGTCGGACCTCAGATCCTAGAAGTGTTGATGGATAAAGACACTGAGAAGCTTCTTACCATAAAGGAACTGAGAGCATGAGAAACATTTAAGTCAGTCTGCCATGGCTTCCTTGGTAAGACACGGGTACTAGATTACCAAGAGTGTATCAAGAGGTAGTTCCTGTTTTATGAGGATATGGGATGCCGAATGTCACTCAAAATTCACTTTCTTTACTCCCATCCCAATTTCTTCCCTCCGAAGCTCGGAGCAGTGAGTGATGATCATGGAGAAAGGTTCCACCAAGATATTACTAAGATGAAAATTAACTACCAAGGCACGTGGAGCCCCAGTATAATGAGGACTTTTGCTGGATGTTTCTGCGTGATATTCAGGAGGCAACGTACACAAGATCGACCAAAAAACTCACTTTGATTTGTGTGTATTCTATTATCCAAGCAATTTAGTTCCATCAATGATCTGTGTGTATTTTGTTCTTTTTCTGTAATATGCCTTTGTATCAGATGAAATAAACACATTATATTTTGAATTTATATGCAGTTTAATTTAAATGGGATGTGTGAAAGCAAAAAGCTGGAGGTGATAGAGCGAAACTGTTCAGAAACTTCAATCCCCCGCATCAAAATTAGTAAAAAAAACACCTATTCACATCCTTGCCTTAGAGCAAAAAAAAAAAAAAAAATTTGTAAACCAGTGTTATTAGTCACATTGAGGTTCTCCATAATATCTTGAGTATAACATATTGCAGTTCATATATGTGAAGTTCATTATCGAATCTAATCATGAGGTAGAAGCGAAATAGCATGCTAGAAGGTATGGTTTCAAACAGCGGATGCAAAATAAAGGGTGTCAGTTTGATATCAATTCCGTTTTCACTCTTTCAGATTGAAATTTTCGTCAATAATGTATTTGGCTTCTCTGCTCAACTTGAGCATTTCCGATTCTCAGACTGACATGTCACCAATCTCGGAAATTATAATATATTTCAAAATTTCTGGTGCAATCATATCGAAACACTTGATAATCGGTGTCTATTTCTATCTTATATACATTCCTTTCTTTCTCGAGGATTAAGTATAAAAGCGCATAAAATACAATCCAGCTATTCGTCTTAATGTAATACTGTTTCTGTGTATGCGAATTTAGACGTGTGTTTACGTTGATATGTCTATATGTGAACACAGGCACGGCCGAGTGTTTGCAGATACTTTCGTTCTCATGATGCATCCTTTCACACTCCTGTATGTTATTTCGAATATCTTTAGAGTAACATCTGGCTGACGTATCTCTTGTGAGAGATATTGGAAGCAAACAAGATGGACTGCCTATTTTGTTATGCATTACAACGTGCCAATTGCGCTTGAGAATTACGTTTACAACGCAAGTGATGATGGAGGAACGAACTAATTACATTATAATACAATAAATATGTCATTTAGTTGGTCAAAAAATAATATTTATCGCCGAAATCGTAAGATCTATTTAGATAAAAATATTTACATACTGACCTCATCCCTTGATCTTATTCAGCTATTTACCATGTTGTCTCCACAACTCATTACTAACTTTCCTCTGAACCATTTTCGAACTAATTAATTTTTGCTTGGTCATCACTTTCTTTTCTCTTCACGTATTTTCGAGTTTACTTGTTCAAACAAGCCCTACGAATACTTTTAAAAAAATTTATCTTATAATTTCTTGATTTTTTTTTTTTGTTTACATATTGTCATGAAAGTGGATGACGTAAATTACTGATGCCGTAGATGAGAGTCTTTGAGGCTAGTACATTAGTTAGCAACATCAGCCAAATCTTCCCCACACAAATGATAATGTAAAAACATGAAAACGTAATGTCTACGAAGCTTTTATTAATTGATGTACTCGAGCAGATGCGACATTGGAGACAATGAAAACCGGGGTTCAAGAAAATTAGTGAATAAACCAGAGAGAGGTTCACTCTATAGCTACGTTACATGCACTGATTCACAGCCAAATGTCTAACTTATCACAGTGCCTCGCCTTAAAAATGTAAGGATATATTGAATATTGTAGTTCTATATATGTTATCTGAAAAAGAGATGAGACGGTGAAAGCTGAAATTCTTTTGATTATGATGCACTTGAATGTGGACTAATCGGCAACATGTGATAACTTGCCACAAAAATTAATGAATAAATATAACAGAAATGAAATCAGTCAAATGAAGTTCACTGGTTGGAGTAATTTATATTGAGAGGCAGGGCTTTTCATTGATAATATACAGATACATTTAACTTTGGAAGTGTAGATATCGTAAAGCATGTCATAAAAAATATGTGTATGTTGTGCTACGATTCCACCATCGAACCTAATATATCAAATCATAGTTATAAATGATCGCATATTCAGTAAATCTCTCATTATTCTGATTAGCAGACAACCAGTGTTGATATTCTGTCGTGTAACAGATCGTGTCGTTTCATTCTGTGCTTACGATGGAGAAATCAATGAAATTATATTCAGTGAAACAACTGTTTGCCATATTTGTTATTGTTCGGTACATATGTAATTTATTTTGCTTAGACGAAAGGACATATTAGGAACGTTTCACTGAATGTAATTCCCGATTAATGAAAATGTAAATCATTTAGTCACTAGTCACATATCTTGCTTCGACTTAATGCTGACGACATATTTTTATCCATATGTTTCAATGATAACTTATTCATATTTATAAAGATACAATCTGCATAATGTCCGAAAGTCTAAAGTATAAGATACAATGATATAAAACAATGGAATAAAATATCAGGAAGGACGTTAAGGGGAAAAATAGCTGTGGTTCACTATTTTTTTAATCTCTCGGTCAGCACTGATTAAGCAAACCTAATATGATTAGATGCGTTCCAGTTATGGCCAACCCGTATTTTTGGGGGAATCTAGCACTCCATTACCCAATGCTTGCTACACCCTCCGAAGATTGCAGGACATAATAATGAGGCTGGTTCCTAGCAGATCGATTGCCATCATACAGATTCTCCCGTTTCAAAGAAAAAAATTAAATGCATATATTAACGTTTGAAAAATTAAAATAGAGTCATTTAAGTCATGCTAGTAATGTGTTTGATTTGCGTAATCCGACGGGAAACGCTCGGGGTTCTCTCCCCTTTGCTCACTTAGACAATATTCGCCCCTCATCTCTGGGTATAAATTCTATTACGGATATTCCTGCAAACATTAGAAATTGCCAAACCGATAATTTTATTGCCTAAATATGCGTTCATGGAACCTTTTATTTTTAACCTTTTACCATTACTCTAGTTACCCATGCGTGATATACAATTAAGGCTTACGAAATCAATAGGTTTTATTACTTTTGCATACTTTCTCAGGTTCACTACGCCTCTAAAGAGTTACGCCATATATTTCAAAGCTCGAAAATATTTCGTACTATGTTCGAAGCTTGCCGTCTCAAAACTTCAATTGCCACCAGCAATAAACTTCTACCCATATACCGCGGAGCGTGTTAATACGGCTAATGCAGTTAATGTTGCTTTCGATTATAATAAAGATGATGATGACGACAACGACTTCGACGAAGACTGTAACTGCAATGAGACACATGCAAACAGCCTGCACGACATAAGAGGAAACTATGCAACTGTATGACATAACTACAAATGTTTTCAGGAGCAGCCTCTTCAATTGTAATTCTTGCTTCAAGAAATATTTAACATTGTAATTCTGTCATTTAAGCCAACTGCTTCCTTAGTTCTTAAACAGATTCAAGTCTCTACTGTGCTTCCAAACTTCAACACACACGAAGCAATTTTGTCTTCCCTTTCTCTCAAAAACGTTTGCTAACTTACATTAAGACGTAATCTAAAAGAGCTTAAACTTAAAACATTTGTCGATAAACAATTGGGTTGTATTGAACTATAGTTTTTGAAAGAGTCTCTAGAGATTGTTGTGCTACTATTCTTTAAAATATCCTGTACGGAAATAACGGCCACATATCTGACAAAATTCTTAACTACTAACAATGAACTAAAATCATTTTATTTCCTATGGAGGCGATCCAGAAATGTCGCTGTACATACATGTCAGAAGTTTTAAGTAGACTCATAATGGAAAACTCGTAATATTTATATAAATATAACACTAGAAGAGAGCCGTGTTTGCAATGAATATCTATGGAAATTAAGTTGCTTCTCTGTCCAAAGTGTATGAGTGCATCTATGTGTGTGCATGTGGGCGTGCCCCACCTGACGAATAGAAGTAAAGAGTAATTTTAGTATAAACAAAATTTGTGTATATCTATCTATCTATTTCTCTTTTTCTCACTCTCTCTTTATATATATATATATATATATATATATATATAGCCAGAGAAAGTGATAGATAGATTGATAGACACACACACACATATAAATACATACATACATGCATACATACATACATACATACATATACATACATACGTATATAATGTGTGTGTGTGTGTGTGTGTGTGTGTGTTTGTTTGTTTGACGCCCTATACTTTGTAAGAGTCCTCTTAATTAAATTATTGAATTTTACTTTTCATATAATGTATTTATTAATTTATTTGAAATTTTCAGTTATTCATAATTATACACACCAGTATTAAGGGAAATGACATTTTAAGCGTATTTAGTAAGTTGTTTGTGACTACCAGCTTAAAATAAGGCACGAAAATGTGACCTTTTAAATATTTAATATCAAAAATGTAATGTACTATGACAATCGCCGTCTCCCTCATTCACTCTCGCTTTATCTATCTATCTATCTATCTATCTATCTATCTATCTATCTATCTATCTATATATATATATATACACATATATTTTGGAAAACACTACAATCGCTGCAAAGTTAAAATATTCAATAAATGTGTTATGCAAATTATTTATGCTGCGCGTGCTTTAGCGAAATTATTAATATATTATATTTCTTTCAATTTCACACCTGTCAAACATGGCGAAGTTGAGTTTTACATTTGTATGTGTGTGTGTGTGTGTGTGTGTGTGTGAGAGAGAGAGAGAGAGAGGGAGAGAGAGAGCGAGAGAGAGAGAGAGAGAGAGAGAGAGAGTATTTGCGTTCTTGTACGCGTGTGTGTGTGTGTAGGGAATATATATTAAAAATATTATAAGTAATTCATATGGATGTTGTATCTCGCCGTTGTTATTAAAGATTCTTCAGGTTCCTTTCTTAGCCTTCTTTAGTATTTAGTTTGGAGCATTAACCTAAGATCTTTGAAGTGATACACGGTGTGTTGTTTTGTTGGCGCGTCTTATAGAGAATAATGCAAATAATCATGGGAATAATGTAATTGAAACGACTATCATACACCATTATAATTTGGCCGAGAGCAGTTATATTGTCGAAGACAAGGAATTAAATTCACCTTAAATTTATGTCTATGTCATGAAATATTAAACTATTCGGCGCACATCTATGACCTGAATAACGACACATTGTTGTTCTATAATTGTACCACAAAATGTTTGGCACTTTATAGAATAAAATAAAATTCAAAATGAATTTAACGCTTTGTGTGTTAAAAGATGCCCTGCCATGTTGTAGCACTTTCAATTTCTACACACAGCCTTACATGAATTATCTGCTAAAAAGGGAGAACACTGGCAATTCAAGTAACCTTGTTTTATCTTTAAGTTTAAATTATGTGTGTTGCATCTATGTTTCAATTTTGGAATTCGATTGTGCTACTGTAAGTTCTCAAGACGAATATTCAATCTTTGGAAAATCTTATACATGATTGCAAAGTTAATATGCCTTCAGTCCAAATATCCGCAAACAGATCCCCAGTGATATCATATGTCTTCTTTGTTTCAGTTTCATACAAATTTATAAATGTCGTTAAATATTTAATTGGAATTCGACTAAGATAATTTATTACTGCTGTAAATATTCTACAACCACAAGTAAACATATAAATGAGAAAATGCTTATTCATTAGTATAATAATAATAATAATAATGATTCTGTTATTGCATGGGGCTGAGACATGGCGAACAACAGTTAAGTCAAATAAGCAAATACAATCATTCATTAATAGATGCTTGCGTAGTATACTTAAAATTAGATGGCCCGAACACATAAGCAATATGGAGCTATGGCAAAGAACAAATCAAGTTTCGATTAGGGAGCAAATATTTAAGAAAAATTGGAAGTGGATTGGTAGCACAATTAGAAAAGACACACCAAATACAGCGAAAAGTGCTTTACAGTGGAATCCGGATGGATATAGAAAGAGGGGTAAGGCCTAAGAACTCGTGGCGTAGATCAACACAAAAGGAACTAGAGAAAGGGGGACGTTCATGGCAGAGTATAAGTACAGAAGCGAAAAATTATGCGACATGGAACTCAATTATAAGTGGCCTATACTCTGCGTTGGAGGGTTAAAGGCAAAGTAATAATAATAATAATAATAATAATAACAACAACAACAACAACAATAATAATAATAATAATAATAATAATAATCATAATAATAATAATAATAATAATAATAATAATAATAATAACGCAAAAACACTTTCAACACAGTAAACATAAGAGCACCACAACAAACCACAGCACATACCCACGGCGCACAGAGCTGCGCTCGGTAGTGAAGTGAAAGCACATTATAAAAATAAAACTACTCAATAATAATAATAATATTAATAATAATAATAATAATAATAATAATAATAATAATAATAATAATAATAATAATAATAATAATAATAATACAGAAAAAAGATGGTATAAACACACGCCAGAAAAGGTCACAGAAAACGAGAAAGCAACCATACTCCGGGATATGCCAATACACACAGATAGAGAAATTAAGGCAAATAGACCAGATATAGTTGTCAAAGATCATGAAGAAAAAAAAAGCTTTCTAATTGATGTATCAATACCAGCAGATGACAACGTTTCTCTAAAAGAAATGGAAAAACCTTCAAAATACAAAGACCTGGAAATAGAGATAACTCGAATGTGGAATCTAAAAACAGAAACAATTCGTATCATAGTAGGTGCCTTAGGTATAATAAAAAAATATTCAGACAAATACATAACAAAAACACCAGGACTTACAAATATATATAACATACAGAAAATTGCACTACTGGGTACTGCACACATTCTACGCAAAACACTTTCAATACAGTAAACATAAGAGCACCACAGCAAACCACAGCACATACCCAAGGCGCACAGAGCTGCGCTCGGCAGTGAAGTGAAAGCACGTTATAAAAATAAAACTACTGAACAATAATAATAATAATGATAATAATAATAATAATAATAATAATAATAATAATAATAATAATAATAATAACAATAGTCAGTTCACTCACCTGTTATTGGATTGAACATTATATATCTGACTCTAAGTAATAATTACCGTCATCCTCTTTGTATATCATAATTACCCCCGCCCCACCGTATATTGTTCTTAGTTATACCGAAAACATAATGTGCCATAGAATCCTAGCGAATTAATCAACGTTAGCTTTAATGCTCATCTGTGTTAAAAATACACATTCATTCATGAATTCTGAAGAAATGTTTCAATCAATGTTTTCTAGCTTGTTTCATTTTCAAAAGGAATAATTTACGTGGTCTTTAAAGTCAAGTAATTCTTCAACATGCTACTCATTATATGCATGGAATATTTCGTGTATCATTTTACGAATGTTTCAACACATCAGTGATTAAATGAAAGATCCCAAATGTTGAATAGAAAACAATGCTTTAAGCATGTACAACATACTTTTTCCTTCTTGTTCTTACGCATACACTCATATGCAGACATGTCTATGTAGATATGTATAAGCATATGCACACGAACGCTCAAATACACACACGCAGACACGCATTACTATATATATATATATATATATATATATATATATATATATATGCATTTACATATATATACATATATATATATATACATAAAATATGTCTGTGTGTATATATATTATGAATATATATGTCTGTGTGTGTATGTGAATGTGAGTCTGTATGTCTATATACACTTGGATGATATGAATATATATACGTATGTATATACACGTCTATATACATATATATGTATACGTGTGTGCTCATGTTTCTGTGGGTGTGGTGGTAAGGTTGTGCCTGTGAATGTATGTTTCATGTTCATTTTTAGCTTTTCCGGAATCGTCCTAAGATGGGAACCGAGAAATCGGCTTAGACATTCATGAAATTTCTGTTTCAACAAAATTTATTCGACTTTTAGTATCGAGTGCTTTCTTTTACAACTTTGTGTTCGCACATAACCCTGTAGTTCTACGCGTGTATATATATAGTTGCGTCTGTTTGTAGAGCAGCGCGATCGTAATTTTATTAATTTTTTTTCTCATCTGGTTATATTTTCATATAAATCGGCATCATGTGAGAAAGCTATATTTCATTTACATAAACCTATCGCTTAAAATAAACGATAAAATAAGGTGGGAGGGCAGAATATTCATTTGAAGATAAAACAAGTGAATTCCACAAAGAATAGAATAGAAATATGGCTATTTCCTTCAGAATTTCTTTTTAAAGACAATCCATCAAAATATTGTAACTCGTACACCTCTTAGAAACACTCACACTAACGCCACCATGACATTTCCCCAAGCACATACCACACAAACGTATACACCCATTCATCTATAATATAATGCAATATTATATATGTGTCTATGCATACGTCTCTTTATGTATATATGTATGTTTATATTCATCTATCTATTTATCTCCTTCTCTCTCTCTCTCTCTCTCTCTCCCGCACACTTTATACATACATACATACATACATACATACATACATATATATTAATCTCTTTTCGAAACGAGGTTTCACTTTCTACTTCAGATGTATATTTATGTATCTCTGCAATACCTTAAATGTTCATAATAGAAATATAATACAAAAAGTTAGTTTTGCATCGCTTCTTTGCAAAGCAAGGTTTTGAATTTATCATTTTCATATTTTGCATCGCATCAGACTCTCTCCTTCAAAATTTGATACGAGGCAACATGCATTGAATACATAAATTTAATTAAAAGAAAAGAGACGAATACAATATGATTAAACTTATCTCAACGGAGAAAAAATACTTCGAAGCACCTACAATTTGTCATGCTATCGGGCAATGTATATGCAAAACAACCGCACTAGCAACACTTGCCGCCCATACCACACACAGAGAAAATATATGTAAATATATGTGCTTGTATACCGGTATAGTCATGTATACGCCGATGTGAAATGCATTTTGAAGAAAGTTGCTGCCAATATTTGATGAGAAAAATAATAGTTTAGGTGTTCTATCTAAATTATTTATAAAGGGATGCGCAGAGGTATTATATTATATATTCTTAAATTGATTCCAAACGTAGCATGTTTCAAAGTAGAAGTATTCCCTGTATGTTAGTTTATACTTAATTCGTTTGAAATATTTTTCAAAATGATAGCTGCTGTCAAAAATGTTGAAACTAGACACACCCCAATGGAATTTATGTACATATGCTTATACATACATACATAATACATACATACATACATACATACATACATACATACATACATATGTGTGTGTGTGTTCGGTTTTTGTATTTGCTTTGTAAGATTGCTTATGTGAAATCGGGTGTTCAAACAAATTTTGTTGTGTCTTGGGAGAGTCATTGTATCAATGATAATAACACAGTCACAGGCTCAACTCCATACACTTCATTATTGTAAATCAATTAGTTAAATATCTAATCAACTAACTAACTGATCGTTTGGTTAATGAGCTGGTTATACAAACAATTCCCATACAAAACCATAGACATGAACATGCACACACACACGCGCACAGGCACAGATATACACGCTCCCACACATACACGCACATAGAGTACCACAAAAACAGAACCCCGCCCCATATTATGGTAGTTTTGACTTGAAGAGTCCCTCCTAGCGTGAGGCGTTTATGTATAGTAATGCGCTTAATATAAATAATATATATATAAATAAATAAAACTATTCATGCGTATGTATGTTGATATCACTAGTTAAAGCAAGTGGTTTTGCTCGAATACCTAAAATAAACACAATGGTAATGATGCCATGTATCTTGGATAAATGCCACCATAAAAATGCGAAAACTTTATAGACAACGTACAACACGTGTAACCTATCTTCTCTCTTCTGTAAAGACACCTCCTAATGCAAATTTCAGTTTCCTACAAAGAAGACTGCGTGCAACAACTTGACACGTAATTACATACATATACACACACAGATATACCCAGTCACACGTTTTAATACTTAAAACATATGGCATATAACTTGTCGATTATCGTCACTTTCGTTAAAGACTAATAAGAAACAGAGTACTAGTGCCCATAGATTTAGTAGAAATTTCCAGACATGAGTCTTCAGAAACTTGGTCTTTACGAGAGTAGATTATGGTTAAGATATAAGAATGCAATATATCTTTTGAAGCAGATAAAAAAAATGTGTATTACACGCATTTGTAAACATTTGTTTCCGTGATGAATTCAACTGCAACAGTGGTTTACTCTCACAAATCAGTCATTCACAACATTTTTGAAGACAAAAGTGTGAGCAGGATATTGTGTCCACGATTTTTAAATATATATATTTTATCGGCAGAGATAATCACAAACGTAGCCGATATTTATTTCATTCGTTCTGTATGGTTTCTGATCTAACAGACTTGTATAATCAAAAGCATTCCAGCCATCAAACCACATTATTTGGAAGCTTAAATCTTCGACGCCAACACTTCAGGATGTGTCCCTCATTTCTTCCTACGTTAGCGTATGATTCGTGGGAAATTAGTCTCCTAAATCTTACACATCGCAATAAATTTATATAAAAATGTTGTGAACATAGATATACATACATACATGCATACATACATAGATACATACATACATACATACATACATACATACATACATACATACATACATACATACATACATATATACATACACACACAGACTGGCAAACCGACAGACAGACAGATAAATAGATAGATAACTAGATAGATATACATATGCGGAATTTAATGTAATATCATGAAATCCAGTTTTCCACTTGCATGTATGTAAGTTCGTGTGTATGTATAGGTGTGAAAATGTATATATATGTATATATATATATATATATATATATATATATATATATATATATATATATATATATATATATATATGTATATATATATATATATATATATATATATATATATATATATATATGCATATAAACTAATACATGTTTGTTGCTAACATGCGCGTCTTTGTATTTTGTCTTTTTTTTTTGTAAATTCCAACTATATATGTATGCATATATATATATATATGTGTGCATATATATCTTTACATTTTATATATATAGGCATATATATGTATGAGTTTATATATATATATATATATATATATATATATATATATATATATATATATATATATATATATACAGCCCTTTCGTGACTCATGTATCTCTGCCGTTTGTTCTCAATCCCAAGGTGAGAAAGAAAATAGTTCTTATAAAGAATGTCTGATTAATGGATGAAAGATCAGTTAAAAATATGACTTTGATGGATCACCCGTTAAAATAGGTTTCTGACCTCCTCACTAGTTTCTTAGTTTATTTCTTCTGATTTCATTTTTGCGCAGATTGCATTGTGTCACAAAGTGTGAAATCTTTTTCGGTGTGCATTGCGGTAACACGTTGATGCTGTCTAGTGTCTGAATTATCTGCTTTAGATATTGCCCTGGAAAGAAGAAGTACTGAGGGCACGATGTAGATGTAATACTATCCGATTGATTTTTGCTGAATTTTTATTATAACGGCAGATTCATCTAATATAAAGGGTATTTCAAATACAGACGCCCATAGTTTGGAAATGATCGAGAACTAAAACATAAATGAAAAAGAAAGCTAGCTAATTACACCACGGAATGCAAGTTTTGTTTAGTTTGATCTAACATTTGATTTTGACTAAACATAAATGTTTGTTCAGAAAGAAAGTTGCACAAAAAATCAACAAACTTGAAATGATAGAGGACCACTGAAGGCAGTTTAGAAATCAGCATTCTAATGTTAGTCTAAATAAAGTGAAGCCTCGAACTCAATGGAAATTATCTTCAAAACTGTTCCCCAGAGTTATTAAGAGTAGGCTGGTGAATTTGCCTAATTTTCTGAGATCTGCTTGTATTTGAAAGAATGATATAGTTTGTATCTGCTTTCAGTTCAGCTGCGTTCAGATATATCAGTTTGCTTACGTAATTACGAGACGTTCATTTTAATGTTTAACCCTAGTCCTGAATGTAGTGGCACACACAAAATATATATACATACCTAACAAATACACACACACATATACATACACATAAACACACACATATATAGTATTTGTGAGTGAGTACATACGTGTGGTGTATGTCTAATTTCTTGTTTATATAATGTCAAATAATATGACGTTTTGTTACTGGAAACATATCAAGATAGTTCAGATAAATTTACTATCAAACTTCTGTTTATATATTTATATATATCAAAACAATTAGATTTATGTATTGAATGGCTCTCATCGCAAATATTGTGATGAAGGCTGATACACAGTACGAAAATAATAAACGCAAATCTGTGTTTGAATTAAAATTAATTCAAACTGTAGTGTTTGTATCATATTCGTATAATAAATATTTATCATACGAATATGGTATAAGCAAATATTTAATAAATTATAGGATATATCCGTAAATATTTCTCACCAAGGAAATTAAATTTTGCATAATAAAACAGACTTCTGGTTGAGATAGTGTCTTTCCCGATCCAATGGGCAAATAACTCATATGAGAGGTCATCTCTGTGAATGAGACAAATAAGAAAAGGGAGATATTGGCACGTAGGTATCAGTTTATTCAAAGATATTCAAATCAATATAATATGAAATTATATATATATATATATATATATATATATATATATATATATATATATATATATATATATACATACAGGTACGAAAGACATACATATATGCAAATATAACACGTGAGATCAAAAGATTATTGCAGTAATTATGTTTAATGGAAAATAAATATTTACCTAAGTTTTGACGACATCTCCGAAATAGTCACAGCGCATTGTTCCCGGCATTCCTTCCACTTTTGGAATTTGGTGTGGAAGTCGTTTTCTTTAAGCGAGTCAAGGGCCTTTTGCGATTCCCTCTGGATTTCGACAACGGTGTCAAAACGGTGACCTTTGAATTGCAAGTCCGCAGGTTCTAAATCTGAAGGACCAGTCGGGTGCAGAAGCTATGCTGTGTTGTTTTTGGTGAGTTCATATTCGTCGTTAAGAATTCAATTCTTCGCATCCCAGAGATCCGGTCGTTTTCGCCGAATGTCCTCCCTCAAAACTTGAAAACGTAGTTGATTGTTCTCCAAGTTGATGAATTTTCTGCAAGCTGATGAATTCTCTCTACATTTTGGGGGATGACGGTCGTGGCTGGTTTTCCAGATCGCTCATCGCTATTCAGGGACGTCCTTCCGCTTTCCAAAGGCCCGTACCACTCACAGCATTGTGTACAACCCACTGTCTCGTCACCGTAAGCTTGCGGAAGGATGCTCAATATCTCTGTAGCAGACTTCTCAAGTTGAACGCAAAATTTCACCTTGCCTTTTCCCTCCAGCTTCCTGTGCATGACAAAAATCGCAGACTATAGTATACACGTGATGGCAAAGACACGAATTTCACCACTTACATACCACATCGTAATATTCCTAGGTAGGTATGTATATAGAAAGGTAGATTGTGAGGTAGATTGTAAGTTAGATAGATAGATAGATAGATAGATAGATAGATAGATAGATAGATAGATAGATAGATAGATAGATAGCTAGACAGACAGACAGACAGACAGGCAGACAGAAAAACAGACAGACAGACAGATAGATAGATAGATAGATAGATAGATAGATAGATAGACAGACACAAGACAGACAGACAGACAGACAGACAGATAGATAGATAGATAGATAGATAGATAGATAGATAGATAGATAGACAGGTTGTTAGATAAAGTCAAAGTGAGTTCTATATAAATCCATGTTTTTCACAATTAATTTGATTACAATGATCATGTAATTTCATACGATTTCAAATGCTTTTTTTGAGCTCTTCTACTTCTTTACAATATATATTTTGAACTCTAGTATTTTTACCTGCATCTGTTAGTTCAGCCTC
Organism: Octopus bimaculoides; assembly: GCF_046866305.1. Lineage (NCBI taxonomy): Eukaryota > Metazoa > Mollusca > Cephalopoda > Octopoda > Octopodidae > Octopus > Octopus bimaculoides. The sequence continues at coordinate 95,825,488 of NC_142933.1, forward strand.
TGATCAGGATAGTAGCGTATTTTAGCATCTGTTGTAATATATTTCAATAACAAATGCACGTTCAGCCGCGACCAGTACTATAACACCTAGCTATATATATATATATATATATATATATATATATATATATATATATATATATATATATATATATATATATATATATATATATATTAATGTACACAACACAGCTAATTCAGCTAATTCAGTATCGTAAAAGGAGCTCCGAACGAAATATTTCACAAATTCCTGTTTTTGTGTGTGTGTGTGTGTGTGTGTGTGTATACATATATATATATATATATATATATATATATATATATATATATATATATATAGAGAGAGAGAGAGAGAGAGAGAGAGAGATAAATAGATGCATGCATGCATGTGTATGAGTGTCTGTGTCCGCCTGTGTGAGCGGGCGTAAGCTTGTATTCCTGTGCTTCGGGAAATTTTGATGAATTGTATTCTGGAGGTAATCTTTCAATGAATAATCTATATTTCCATGTTATCCTTTGTGCAATTATTCACCTGCTTTATCTTCAGAATAAATATGCTGATACCCGCTTACTATATCGTTATTTTATGCAATAAGTTACCTCAACCTTTGTATAGATTACTTTTACACACAATAAAATAGCTTTATATAACAACTATGATTTCGGGAGATGATTCGTCAAAATATTATGCAAATTAACAAATAGTATGTTGATATAAACATGATATGCATATAATGTATATATATATATACATATATATATATATATATATATATATATATATATATATTTATATATATATAATGTATTAAATGAATATGAGAAAGACAGCAGATAAAGTACGATTTGTTCCTGACCAGAGTCGTTCGAAAACCAAGGTTCTACTACATATATATATATATATATATATATATATATATATATATATATATATATATATATATCCATAAAATTCTTCAACCTTACCTTTGCTCTCTTTATCTTTTTGTTTTTATATATTTACATATACACACGCTAATACGCGACTTATAATACCCAATCCTGTTCATACAACGACTGGGGCAAACTAATCGGTATACAGCACTTACTCGGTATTACCTGTATCCTCCGGGGTTTGGTTAAATCCAATACCCTCCTCAACCTTATATATATACATATATATATATATATATATATATATATATATATATATATATATATATATATATATATATATATATATATATGTGTGTGTGTATGTATGTGTATTTTATCAATGTGTACAAATAACACGGAAAAAATAAATAAATAGTTACTAGGGTAGCAAAAATTCACATAGCTACCAAGGATGTAACCGCCTAATTATAAAGGTAGAAATTCCAGGGTTAAGTGAAATGTTTTTGTATAACGTAGATATATAAACAAACGCAAGTTAAACGCAAGTGTTATTCAAATCCTTATACTTCTGACATATATTTCGAATAAAACAGTGGTATTTTTCCAGTGGTTTACTTTTTTTAAATAAATTGAACCCAAGACTTATTCTTTCTAAGCCTAGTACTTATTACATCGTTCAATTTTTGCTGAACCGCTAAGTTACGGGAACGTAAAGACATGAATATTAGTTGTCAATCGATGGTGGCTGGAGAGACACAGAGAGACTCAAATAAATATATACATATACGTATGTTTCCGTCTACCAAATCCACACACAGGACATTGGTAGAAGACATTTGCCCAAAGTGCCATGTAGTGGGACTTAACCTGGGACCGTGTGGCTGGCAAGCAAACTTCTTACCACGCAGCAAAGCCTGCATCTATAAAATTTATTTTCCTACTGGAAATTAAGGCCAGTTGCACAAGCGAATATGCTATTATTTCTTGGTATTGACTTTGAGAAACTTCCTAAGCGTGATACATTCGTTCATGCTGAAAACGGCTTCGTGGGAGAAGAAATTACTAACCATCCATTTGAAACATTTTGGTACACGTTTCACTCTACACGGCGACTGATACGGCTTCATTGTGAATGGGGAATGGTTTGCCATTTTATATCCTATCGAGCTCATCTCACTTTTAAGTTTAGTATATGAGTGGACATACCGGGAATTTTACTCTTCTATTCGGAACTGCTTCGCCTCGACCGTCAAAATCTCAGTAAATTTATTCATCATTAAAATTATTGAGGACTTTTTCTATCTTGAAGTTGCTTCCTGCATTCTCGAGAATTGTTCGACTTGTTAACCTTCACTGCTTGGTTAAACTAACGCTAATTCCAGTGAATGTCCTTCTGAGAAAAAAGAACACACTTAACGCCACTCATAGATCGGGCACAGCAATATTTTCCATTTTAATGTCGGAAACATGTCACTCATTGATCGAAACTCAGCAAGCATTCGAATTATAAAAGATTGGGCTGGCAATCCGTAACATGTAAAGAGCGCTTGCAATGCAACCTCTAGTGTGAACTATATCACCGCAAAATCTATTTATGTTATACTCAGTTGTAAAATGTCACGAAAGTTTGAAATCACATTTTAAATGTATAAACAAAAATGGAAGACCTCTAACTTTTCATGATTAGTGTTATATAAAATGCAATCGTATACAAACCGATCAAAGTACTAACAGTTTTTACAATCCACCTCCAAATATAAACGAAATGAGCGGATTCCGAATGAATGGCACATGACTACAGAACCTAAGTTATAAATATACTTTCTATAGCACCAATATGTACGGTCATGCTAGATAATAAAGACAGAATTGTAGATTAATCAAATTATGTTTCATGGCAAGCACACACACACACACACACACACACACACACACACACACACACAGATATATATATATATATATATATATATATATATATATATATATATATATATATATATACATACATACATACAGATAGATAAATAGATTGATAGATATACACATACTTATACATATACACCTGCCATGACAACCTGGCGCGAAATTGAAGAAATATTAATATATTTATCAAATCAACGCAGCGTACATGACTTAAATATTTTACATAACACATTTATAAACTAGAAATGAAACAAAAACCACGTTTCGTATTTACACAATACATTGATGTAATGCTTTCCGAAATAGCAGATTGTAATTTTTCGTGTTTGAGTCATCATAACAAATTACACTTTAAACATGAATAAATATATTGCCATGGAAACATAAAAGTACGAAACACGAATTTGCACTTTTAATACGAAAAATAATAAAAGACTGGTATATACGAGAAATACTGAAAAGTTGTTAGCTTTCAGTTATAACGCGAAAGGCTTGGCTGGAAGCCCAGCTAACAGAATTCTTAGGGAAAATGATGAAGAGCTGTTACAATAAGTGTGTGAATCTGTAAGAGGAATATGTTGTATAAAATCATAATTAACTGAGCCGCCTGAAGTTTCTTTTACCTAAAGCCAAGAACTTTTCAGTACCTGCTACGATAATTAGAAATTAATAATTAATTTTGCAAAGACATGGTATCAAATGTGCTTGTTTACTTTCGTTCTATCTTTGTTTCGGGTTTTTATTTGTCAGCAGAATCGTTATCCTTACATTTACATTTCATTTCTTGATTCATGCAAATGCACTTGCGTGCGTGCACACACACGCACACATACACGCACGCGCACTTATATATGTGCGTGTGTGCTGTGTACATGTGTGCGTGCTTGTATGTATCTATGGATATCTATTTATCTATCTATATAATTAAGATTCAGTAGAATTAGGCATTTAATTTGATACACCAATTCAGTCTGATATCATCCACACAGCTCTATGTAAGATGAATAAAAAAACAGATAAGTAACAAGGATGTTAAGGTATTAGTGCATTACAGCCGTTTCAGGCGGCTCCACTTAATCGAACAATGCAAGCATTACATCAATTTCTAATACACCGCCTTTCTAGGATGCATAAGACCAAATAGGCTTTCAAAATACTGGATATTCCATTATAATTTTTTATCAAATTTTTCATCATAACAGGAGAATAAAAGAATTACATGGTAGTTGCTCTAATGGCAGCAGAATAAACTTAGGGAGAAAATACCCTAACTATAATTTTGAGTTGCATAAGAGAATAGCAATGAGGGGGGTGGCGAAATATGGTAATATAGCTACATTTATCTTTTTCCTTATCACAATTAAAAGATCTAACGCAGCTAGTATTCTACATCCACTTAGAATTAAAACGACTAGGAATTGGTAGTTCAGCTTTAGCTGCTGCTGATAAACTAATTAATGTCAGATACTCTTCCCTACCCCTATTTTACTGTAGCTATAAATTCGCTTTTATTACATAAAAGAACATGTCTCAGATGTCAGTAAGATAATGGTAGATGTCCAGAAAAATGGAGAGTATGGGTGACATAAACTATTTTATTATTATCAGTTATATATATATATATATATATATATATATATATATATATATATAACTGATAATAATAAAATAGTTTATGTCACCCATACCCTCCATTTTTCTGGACATCTACCATTATCTTACTGACATCTGAGACATGTTCTTTTATGTAATAAAAGCGAATTTATAGCTACAGTAAAATAGGGGTAGGGAAGAGTATATATATATATATATATATATATATATATATATATATATGTATATATATATGTATATATATATATATATATATATATATATGTATGTATGTATGTATATATACATGTATATATGTATATATATATATATATATATATATATATATATATATATATATATATATATATAACTGAATGAAGATGATAGTATTACAAGTTTTAAAGATTACGAATATTTCAATAGCTTGTGGAAGACTCGGAAATTGATACATTGGTATATACATCTAAATATGTGGAAATGCATACAGTAATTAATTAGTTAATTAGTTAATTATTCACCTAATCAATTATTGTATAGATTTACACGTTTATTTGTACAAGCCAATGAAAAAAGTTGATGAAATGCCTCCTCTAGTGAACGGAATGTAAGTTTTAATGAAGTTATGTAATATCGCTATGTTCACTTCTTCGTTCGTTTGATATTATACTCTGAGCGAATGATGAATATCATTCGGAATTGGTATTCACTTACATTTCCTTACTCCCTACAAATATACATACATACATGGTGGTTGTCTACTCCTTATGCAGAGCCTGATTGTCTCTTGTACTTGCACCTTAGATCCATCATGGCATCTGATGTGGCTTTTGAAACCAGACAATGTATTGAAAAGGTACTCACATAGATTGCGTATCTGATTTGGACCACAACGAGCTACAGTTAAGTTCTGATCTTTGGGATTTGAAAATGGCTTTAGAGGCCTCCGTTAGATTTGCAAATTTTTTGGTATACACAGCATTGTTAAGTGGGCATAGACATATAGGTAGTTGGTGTGGTTCGTTTTTCATGGGTCGGAAAATGAGATTTCAGCCCAGCAAAAGAAAGACGTGATCTGTTACAAACTGTGTACACCAAAAGCTCGCTGAGATTCAGCTTCACATTGATCGAAAAATACATACATAAATACATACATTTACACACACACATACATACATACATACATACATACATACATACATACATGCATATATGGACACTGCCATTCGAACAATAGGGCCACGCCATCTCATTTGGTTCCTCAAAAGCAAAGCTTTAATTGAAGTGATGCCTGCAAATGCAAGGGCATCTGTGTTTGGAGTAAAAGAACTCCATTTAATTTTTTAAATGCGATAATTGAACCAGTACATGTGTCATTAATATTGGTACAATGACTCACCCAAGATACAACAAAATTTGTTTCAACACACAAGTTCACATAAAGAATCTTGCAAACCAGATGTAAAAATACAAATGAAAATATTATTTTTATATATGGGAAGATATGATATATATTTGGGTCATGAACAAATGTTAAAAAATATTAAGTCAGTCATTTTAGAAAGTAGTTGCCGATCTTTGATATAAATATTTAAAGGTTATACAAAATGTTAGCAATTTTTAAATTGTGTTTTTACTTATTTGCTTTGTTTTAAATATATATCATTTTCACATTCAAATTACCGAAGTAGTAATGTTATGACTAAAGAGCTGTAAACTGAAACCGGAGCAAAGTCATACCGGCGCCAAGTAGCTATTGCTTGTTGTAAAGTTGTCTCTTAGACAAGGCTACATTGTTTTTATCATCTGCAACTGGGTGCAGGCATAGCTATGTGGTTTTAAAAGTTTACTGACCAATCACAAGATTCTTGTTTCAATCCTATTGCATGCCTCTAGGAAAGTGTCCCCTATCACTGCCTCAGGTTGAACATTATCTTAGTAAAATTTGATACAAAGAACCCTCTTGTGTGTGTGTTGACAGATAGGTGTATGTGTGTATATCTTCACCTCAATGTATCCAAACTCACATGAGAAAACTGCAAAATGTAATTTCTTGAGATTGTCTCTCATTGTCAGAAGTACAGTGATCAAATGATTGCTTCGTTGGAAACCCGTAATCAGTTATATTTTCGTTGACCGATTCTAATATGGAAACATTCATTAATGAAGTGAAGGTAAAAATGATGATTAGTTTCAGACAGATGGCAACATAACAATGGTTTCATTGACAGTTTATCTTTTATGTTTTACTTGTTTCAGTCATTTGACTGCGGCCATGCTGGAGCACAGCCTTTAGTCGAACAAATCGACCGCAGGACTTATTCTTTGTAGGCCTAGTACTTATTTTATCTTTATCTGTTGCCGGACCGCTACGTTACGGGGACGTAAACACACCAGCATCGATTGTCAAACGATGCTGGAGGGACAACTACAGACACACAAACATACACACACACACACACACACACACACACACACACACACACACACACACACACACACATATATATATATATATATATATATATATATATATACATATATACAACGGGCTTCTTTTAGTTTCCGTCTACCGAATCCACTCACAAGTCTTCGGTGGACCTGACGCTATAATAGAAGACACTTGCCCAAGGTGCTACGCAGTGGGACTGAACCCGGAACCATGTGGTTGGTAAGCAAGCTACTTACTACACAGCCACTCCTGCACCTATTTATATTTTCAATATAGTATTTCTAATTGTTCCAGACAAAGATATATCTCTAACACTATTTATAATTTATTCTACGAAGTACTTATTTTTCTTATTAAATTGAAAACGTTCTTCTGTTGGAATCGTAAAGTTACTACGTTGTTTTATGCAAGAGTTTCAAAAAATGTTAGTGTAAAATTGATGTAAGTGATATATTGTTAAAGTGTATCTATTACGCATGTTTTTTCTACAAACCCTGGCGAAATTTTACTGAAACTTTAATGGTTATTTTGCTAAACGAAAAAGATACATTGAGCTTACTCTTTAGAATTATAAAGACTGGTTATTTTGTGAACGATTTGTCTTGTTGGTTTTAGCTCTAAACTGTAGTACACTAACTTCAGATTCTTGTGAACATTTTGTTGGAATGTTTGACTAATCACTGTTTACTCTATCATGTTCTCAAATAATTTTTAGCAGAATAACTAATGAATTTAAAATGTAAATGAATGTCCTCATGCAATGGTTTCTAGTGATCTTCCTAACTTTCATATAATCTAAACAGCACTGCACAATTAATCTGTTGTCTACTATGTGATATTTTCAAGTAGTTTTCTTAGAAAGAAAACTAATTCTGACTTCTTCCATTATTCACATCTAATTCAATATAAATATCATATTCTGTAATAATATCCTGCATTATTAATAACCTGTTATAATAGTAAAATTCTATTCAAATATGTTTCATAATAAGTTTTAATTATTTCACAATAGACGTTCTTCATTTATAATCTCATTGCTTTTAGAAACATGTTGGCTTTTGTCATGGTATGCATATTAATATTAATATGAAAATACACACACACAGAAACACATACAAACACACACATAACAGTAATGAATTAATAATCTTTGTTATCATAACTTATGAGATGCTGATGGATGATAATTCTATTCATCATCTATTCCAAATAATTAGAATATTAACAATGGATAAATCATAATCCAGTTAAAATAAACTTCTTTTCACAATAGTTTAATTATAATGGTAATATTTCTTTGTATTACAGGCACACGCTCTGAGATGTGGGCGCAGAGGCCAGTCTATTTAATCGATCACAGAGCTTGATGGGTACTTATTTCATCGACCCAGAAAGGATTAAAGGCAAAGTCCACCTCGACGGAATTTGATCTCAGAACTTAGAGACTAACGAAATGCAGCTGAGCATCTTGTTAGCGCACTCGCTGCCTTAAAGAAATAATAATTCTTTCTTTATCAGCCACGAAAAAAACCTAATTCAATATAAAGAAAAAAAACTGTTTTTTCGTTTTACATGGAAAAGTGTAAAACAATAGAAAAACATTCTAACTAACAAAATTTCAAATAAAAGAAAACGACACTCAGGGGCAATCATCTTACGGGTGATCGTAGCCCTACTCAAATCGTAGCCCTTCACAAGTTGTCCTGCTTCCGTGAGATGTGCCTTCCTTTCGCTGAGAGAGCTCGAGAAATACTGCATTGCTTTCGCTGGTATTCCAGCAGACGACTGTCTGCATGTGATGTTTCCCCTAACAATAAATTTGTCATCTTCGTTAATCATGTTACCCTTGTGATTGATGTCGAAGCAGCTACTGAGGCGTAGGTTGTACTATAAGGTGTCACAGATAGATTATATTTCCGTTACAGCAGTGTATTCCAGCGGGTGTGTCATTTAACCTCTCTTCAGAGACCTAAACTTGGTTGGGATTCGGACTCTATTATATGTTATCTCATTTTATACTGACAGAGATCAACAGCAGATGCAACCGATTCTACTTTATGGACATAGGAAGGATCAATGGCTATGTTGACCACTGCGAAATTTCAACTCAGGACGTAATGAACCGAAACATATAATGGAAGACATTTTGTTCGTAGCTTTATATATGTGCGCATATATATAAGAGAGTATGTAAATGTGTTTGTGTGTGAGGGTATGTGTGTATCTGCATATATATGTACATACATGCTTGCTCATATAAGTGTGCATCTGTAAGCTAAAAGAAGATTTAGAATCGATGATGGAGGTATCATGTCTTAGACAAATGCTGGTATATCAAATACCATTAATCATAAATTCTTGATTTATTGAAATTATTTCCGCCTCTAGTTGAAGGGTCATAATTACCAAATGGCAATTAAGTCCAGCTTCATATGGGAAGAGGAGATAATCTTGAGAACCAAAGTTCTTTAAAGTTGATATGCCATTAATGGCAAAGAGAGGCCAATAGTCTGGAGATACGAGGACAATCGTGGATGTGTGTTACCGCCTCAGTAGGCAACATCAGCACGACAAGCCCTCGGGTTTATCACCGTACTCAAAGGACCCATGCAAAAAGAGTCGAACTCACTTAGAAACCACTGTGCATAATTTAAACAAACATCAACTGAGAAATAGTGTAAATAATTTATATGGTATAGAAAAATAAAGGCATATCAGATACGAAGCGGCGTAAATTCCTAAAGATGCGTTATAATCATCATATTGCATTGAAAACGAGCTTTATATAAGAAGCGGAGGATATCTCAAACATTCAAGAATTCTCCTAATTTGATATATTATGGAAGAGAACAGGCTTCATGCAACTTAAGCATAAATTATGTCTGAATGTAATGTGTGTGAATATGTGTGTCCATGTGAGTATACCTGTGAGTTTTTATACACACACACACACACACACACACACACACACACACACACACACACACACATATATATATATATATATATATATATATATATACATACACATATAAAATCTTTAAAATGTTTCAGCTTCAAAACTGCGGTCATGCAGAGGCACCACCGTATATATATATATATATATATATATATATATATATATATATATATATATATATATATATATATATATATATATATATATATATATATATATAGATGAGAAAAATGTATTCAAAAAGAACAATTCAAACTTTCTGGGTTATCCAAAAAGAGAGAGGAAATGATTTCTCATAAAGATTCATCATGTTCATAAAAAATTTCCAGAGTAAGTAATAAGAATATGAAAATAATATTTCAGCAGTTTCGTTATAAGTATAAACATATAACATAAACAAGTATTAAAAAAATGGATAAAAAATGTAGAATCAGAAATGAATTTATTACAAAACTGGATTCTATGCATACGTACGTTTGGAAAAACAATGCAAATGTGTTACAAAAAAATTTTAATAATTATAATATAATTATAATTTTAATAGTAATTATAATTGCGTTTCCACATATACACATATACATATATATCCATGTATGTAGTTGTGTTTTTGTGACTCTGTATCAGTGGCATCAAAGGAAGACCTATCATTAGAAGTCATGTTCTTGGTCAGTGAAATCGTCTAACCTTCTTTCTCTTATAAATAGTCATTTTGTGCCTAAATTTGAAACCATTGGCATTTTACTGGTGGTGGGTTAGTTCATAGGTCGACACCGTTCTTGGTGAGAGCCTGAGCATCGACGATAATCAGCTGCTCGCTTGCAGAGGCGTACCCTTTTGTCGTCAATGCCAGGAGACAGTCTGATACGACAACTCAAGCCTGTCAATGAAATAGGAGAAATATGATCACCATCTGTTGAAATATGAATGAATGTGACACTAATGGTCTAATTGAACGAGTCTGATCTGTGGATGCGCTTGTAGATTTAGGGAAGCGGATAGGGAGAGAGGGGCATCCTTGGTTATGACAGCGGTTATACGGACTTCCGCGAGCAAAGATTGAACGTATCCACGATTTTTCTTGTTTCATTTTTTTGTCTGTTTCTATATGCTACCTTTAGTAATTACACACCTGTGTAAAATCTCCCACATCATATTGTATTCTATCGTCCCATATCTTTCTTGATCTATTATTGAACCTTTAGGTTACTCTTTACTCTTTACTTGTTTCAGTCTTTTGACTGTGGCCATGCTGAAGCACCGCCTTTAGTCGAGCAAATCGACCCCAGGACTTATTCTTTGGAAGCCTAGTACTTATTCTATCGCCCTCTTTTGCCGAACCGCTAAGTTACGGGGACATAAACACACCAGCATCGGTTGTCAAGCGATGTTGGGGGACAAACACAGACACACAAACACATACACACATACACATATATATACATATATACGACGGGCTTCTTTCAGTTTCCGTCTACCAAATCCACTCACAAGGCTTTGGTCGGCCCGAGGCTATAGTAGAAGACACTTGCCCAAGGTGCCACGCAGTGGGACTGAACCCGGGACCATGTGGTTGGTAAGCAAGTTACTTACCACTATGGTAGCGAGCTGGCAAAATCGTAAACTGCAGCATTGCTTCCAGCTTTACCCACTGCGGTCAGGGGTCAACTTTGCTCTTCATCATTTCAGCATCCATTCGGTATCGATAATATAGGTAGCACTTGTGGTCTCGGATTGATGTAATCGACTTAACCTCGCCTAAAATTGCTGGCCTTGTGTCAAAATCTAAAACCATTTTTATGATTGCTAAATAAGTGAGCTGACAGAATCGTCAACGCACAGGGTAAAATGCTTAGCGGCATTTCTTCGGCCTTTACGTTCTTGGTTCAAATTCCACCGTGGTCGACTTTGGCTTTCAACCTCCCGAGGTCGAAAAAATAGGTACCAGTTCAGCACTGGGGTTAATGTAATAAACTGGGTTCCTCCCACAAAAGTTTAGGTAGAAATAATTATTATTGCTGATGTTGATGTTGCTGGTGGGAGTCATTTCGGTGGGAGCGGTGGTAGCAGGAATGATAAGCTTTATCACTGCGTACACGTAACGATTTCATAATGTATATTTTTTTGAAACTAAAATTCCAATTCGTAATATTCTATCTCTGAAGTAGGATCTTTAATATCGCCTACCACATTTATGGAAGGCATAATAAACTCTCCACTCAGAACTCACAACAAGTTTCAGTGCATCTAAACTCAAGATGTTTTGAATATATTCCATTTGATATTTGTGTTGTTATGCATAAAATCAATTTGAATACCAGCAGAGTTGTTCGTATGGAGAATTGAGTTCAAGTATTCATTATCGTTCTGACAAAGTTTAATAACAAGAATAATAGAAAATCGCTGACTTTTTCTCATGGGTTCATCACTCCAGAAAATTGCTTGCAAGGGATATTAAACCATTAATGATCCATCCAATTCCAGGATCCATCAAGCAGTGCACAGATTGATGAATTCACATAGCTAATACGCCAGCTGTTCCTCGCGGAAATCTTTCAATTATTGAATGAAACTAAATCGAGATAATTACTTACTTCTCATGTAGAAATAAGAGCGACAGTATCCAGAATATATTTACATGATTAATAATAAAACTTCCCAGTTTCTCAAGGCCTGAAACACATAATACACATAATTCAGATCATATATTCTAATAAACGGTAAGGTATGTTCCTCTGTTATTATCAAGTCGAAGATTATGATTATTATTATTATTATTATTATTATTATTATTATTATTATTATTATTATTATTATTATTATTATTATTATTATCATTATCATTATTATTATTACTATTATCATGGTTCAGTAGTTTTATTTTTATAATGTGCTTTCACTTCACTACCGAGCGCAGCTCTGTGTGCCTTGGGTATGTGCTGTGGTTTGCTGTGATGCTCTTATGGTAACTGTATTGAAAGTGTTTTGCGTAGGATGTGTGCAGTGCCCAGTAGTGCAATTTTCTGTATGTTATATAAGCTTGTAAGTCCTGGTGTTTTTGTTATGTATTTGTCTGAATATTTTTCTAATTATACATAAGGCACCTACTATGATAGGAATTGCTTCTGTTTTTAGATTATTATTATTATTATTATTATTATTATTATTATTATTATTATTATTATTATTATTATTATTATTATTATTATTATTATTATTCAGTAGTTTTATTTTTATAACGTGCTTTCACTTCACTACCGAGCGCAGCTCTGTGCGCCTTGGGTATGTGCTGTGGTTTGCTGTGGTGCTCTTATGTTTACTGTATTGAAAGTGTTTTGCGTAGAATGTGTGCAGTACCCAGTAGTGCAATTTTCAGTATGTTATATATATTTGTAAGTCCTGGTATTTTTGTTATGTATTTGTCTGAATATTTTTTTATTATACCTAAGGCACCTACTATGATAGGAATTGTTTCTGTTTTTAGATTCCACATTCGAGTTATCTCTATTTCCAGGTCTTTGTATTTTGAAAGTTTTTCCATTTCTTTTAGAGAAACGTTGTCATCTGCTGGTATTGATACATCAATTAGTATTATTATTATTATTATTATTATTATTATTATTATTATTATTATTATTATTATTATTATTATTTTCATATACACGCAGCAGATTAGACTGTTGGAAGAGAAAAGAATCCTAACATCGAGCTTCTACAAGTAGCCTTAGTTACCAACAACCCTCCTACTGGGTTACAGCGAGTAACCATAGATGCCAAGAACCCTCCTAAGTATCCTAGCTGTCCCTAATAACACTGTTTTCTGGAACCGCACTGAACTGGGTGTTATGCCTATTTCTTCTATCCATCTGTTTAGATCTTTAGGGATAGTTCTCAGTGCACCTACAACTATTGGGTTACATTCTCCTACATTACAATCGCTGGTACGGTAGTCGCCTTGAGGTGCCACATTTTTTCAATTTCTATTAGCAAGTCTTTATATTTACTGATCTTGTCAAATTTTTTCCGTGCTATATTATGATCACAGGGAATACTCATGTCAATTAATAAACACGTCTTCTTTGTCTGATCTTTTATAATAATATCCGGTTTATTAGCTTTTATAGCCTTTTCGGTATGTACGGGGAAGTCCCAGAGAATCGATACATTTTCTCCCTCAGTCACAGCTTCAGGATGGTGTTTATACCATTTGTCGGCGGTTTTGATTTTATAATGCTGACATATTGTTCAGTGTAAATATTATTATTATTATTATTATTAGGGTAATGAACTAGCAGAATTCTTAGCCGGACAAAAGTATTAGCAGCACTCTACTTTTCATTATTTCGGGTTTCATAAAATGAATACCAGTTGAATACAGGAGTCGATGTAATCGACTTACTCTTCCCCACCAAAGTGTTGACCTTCTTCCAAAATTTGAAACCATTATTAGTTTTGTTATTGTTGTTGTTGCTGAATATAATGATATTGTTACTGTTAGTGCTATTTGTCGAAGAAAAGTGATATTTGCCGAGCATATTCTCTCTGTCTTGTAACTGGAGATTCAGAGACGACAGTAAGTTATCTTAAATCGGTTTAGAGTTTGCAGACATTTCAATGAAATAACGTCAGGTATTCCCCTGGTGTGTAATATTTATATAGTCTCATGTCTATATTGTTCCGTATTTATATAGTTTCGATCTCATCTAAATTCAAAACTGCTTGTAATGGAACTTGTACACGAAAATTGTTAGAATATATTATGCAAATGGAGAACATTTTTCTTACTCAGTATGCGGGATACATATCCGTCAATCGAATTGTCCTTCTTCGATGAAACATCTGAAATCAATACGGAAATTTAGTCTAGATATTTCCTTAACATTCAGAGAAATGTCTTTACTACGTAACCTTGACAATGCATTTTTGCAGAATTATAACAATAACCTGACCGTTTGTTTATCTATCATTCTTAGAAATCGATGTTATGCTGTTCAAGTGTGTTCTCCTCTTGTCATTATCCGAAACTGAAATGAGCGACGCGAGGGATTATAACTAGCCTGCATAGTTCCAATAAAGACGGCTTCTAAATGCAATATCTTGTGACAAATAAGGTTATTTGACCGAATATATATCAGTTGCCGATCTTACAATGTTTTCTTAGTCCAAACGATGCTGTCATATGGCGCACATGCATATATGAAGCTCACACAATGCTGATATAGAAATAAGCAGTATATTTAATCATTTCAACAATCCCACCCCAATACGCAAAATGAAATATGAACATACATTTGTATATTAAATTATTTGATAGTTATATTTTGTAAATCTGTCAATAATAGTTCCATGATGATATGGATAATGTTTTGACAATTCTGAAATTACATCCTAAAATCTTATTTCGGGTTTTTATATGCTGAAGAAAACAGATTTAATATGATTCCTGACAATGTCTAAAACACCGAGGAAACTCTAACATCAAACTCTTGCATCAAATCAGGAACATGTATTATACATTAAAGTGTATTTATTTTCAAATTAGGAATTGGTTAAATGAGAATAACCAATAATGGAAATGTCGGTATAACCAGTTGAGAGATGAAACAACAAAGAAAGAAATTAACATATCCTAACATCACTCATAAAAACCTGACATATCTCCTGGGTACCTTCAAATAAACCCAATTTGTATAATTCCCATTCAATGAATAAGAAAATTTCAGCGTATTCTCAATTTATCCGTTGGAATAAAGTTGTTACACACGTTCATACTCTACTGGGATTTAGAGTCTATCTCATTTTGTCAGTAAATCAAAATTCAGCGATAAACGTCGGCTTTATGAGTCACTGAGGTTCTCAATAATGTGCGTTAATTTCCACGTTGTATTATACATATTCTATTGTTTATAGTGTATTTTTTTCTTTTTCATACATTGTTTTCCCTACACCCTACCTCTCTCTGAGACAAAATGAATAATTTTCTCTTTGTATATATCTATATAACTATGTGTGTGTATATATATATGTATGTATGTATGTATGTATATCCATATAGATATATATGAGTGTATATATAAGCATACATATATGTGTGTATATATATATATATATATCTTAATATATATTTACGGAGATGTACTTGCATAGCAAGTAACCTGATCTGAGATCGTGTGCTGGAACGAAAGCAATTGCAGCGTGGAAGGTGCTTATAAGCCATCTAAAATAACACACAAAATCCGTTAGATTCACTTCAACATTTAAATTTAATTTGTCAAAATATTTTCGTCGCTTTGAGACCGCGACCTGTTCACTGACAAAATTCTGTGCTGCATTTTGTCAGTGAACAGGTCGCGGTCTCAAAGCGACGAACATATTTTGACAAATTAAATTTAAATGTTGAAGTGAATCTAACGGATTTTGTGTGTTATTTTAAATGGCTTAGAAACACCTTCCACGCTGCAATATATATTTAGTTATATATATATATATATATATATATATATATATATATATACATACACACAAACAAAGACACACATCTTTCATCATGTATCCATTACTTGCTTCAGTCGAATGAAGAGTTTTAGTCGATTGAATCATTCTGGTACTTATTTTAGCGGGCACTTTTGCCAAATCGTTAAGTTACGGGGACATAAACACACATTAACACCGATTGTCAAGTGCTACTGGAGAAATGGGGAGGCGGGTTAAACAGGGTCACAAAGACCCCCCCCCCCCTCACACACATATATGACAGACTTTTTTCAGTTTCTGCCTACCAAATCCACTCCCTTGCCCAGAGTGCCACACACAGGATATGAAAACTTGGAACTATGCGGTTGGGAAGCAAGCTTCTTACGACACATCTACGCCTGCGCCGATATATCTATCTATCTATTTATCTATCTATCTATCTATCTATCTATCTATCTATCTATCGATCTATCTATCTATCTATCTATCTATCTCGAGAGTGTCGCGTTGCTCTCAAGCAACTCTGCCGTCCGGGACCAATCTTGTGCAACTTTGATTCCACAAAAGCGTTCTATAGAGGATTAGTGGAGGGGAGGTGCGACGACGATCTCGGGCAGAATCTGGGCGTCGACGAGGAACACCTGACCCGCCTGTTCAGGACAACTTTCGGGCCGGGACCTATGGACAACCACCAGAGATCCCTGGCCTAGCAGTGCTATCGAGAAGCATTACCCGTTCGGGATAAGCTTTACAGACACGGTTCGAGACACACCGGACCGACATGCCCGAGATGCGGTCAGAGCGATGAAACCGTTCTGCACGCACTCGTGCAGTGTCCAAAGATTTCCGACCTGTGGGCTTATGCCGAACGGCTGCTGTCACGTGTGGGACGAGTCCGCCTGTCAGCCGAGTCTATTGTGCAAATTGCTCCACCACCGTCCCTCAACAGGGAAGGCAAGGCAGTGTTCATCATACTGGTGGCCATGGTGAAAGAATGTGTGTGGTGGACCCGAGCGAAAGGATTAGAGACGAAAACTTACCTCTCTGGCCAATCGCTCATCAACTTTTTCAAGTATCACTTGAAAAGGAAGGTGAGAATAGAGAGACAGTTTTTGTCTCGTGAAAGTTTCATTAAAAGGTGGGTGAATGTAGCAAAGATGGTGCGTGCGAGTGACGATACCTCTTTGAGCATGATCCTATAAATCGAAAAAAAGAAGTGAGAGAGAGCATTTCGCTCTCATGTGTCTATTCCCTGCTGAGGTTACCATGGTCTTTTCCGTAGGCTTTTCTCTCCATGGATAAACCTAATGTTACCCCATTTTACACAATTGACATTTTCTGTGATATACGATACACCATTTTTTTTTTTGCCCCTACC
>NC_142933.1:95845641-95853141 GCF_046866305.1 Octopus bimaculoides
AAAACAGTGCAAAAAAAAAAAAGAGAAAAAAATCATTGTCCTTGCATTAATCGTAAAATTGCGTCGAGAATGTCCCCGCTATTTTTATTCTGAGAGAAGCATTTCTTTTTTACATCCCAAACGTTTTAGAAACTAATCTATAGCTAATAATCAATAGGTACAGTTTTATATAGTTAATGGCGTTAAGTGTCCTTTTGTACTTGACTTATTCCACCGTTAGACAGTGATTGATTGGAAGCATGTAAGCGTAATATTAGAATACAATTGGGTTATATTTTAGACCGTTCAATCTTTATTGACTAAAAGAATCAATGCTGTGAAATTAATTGATCCTTTATTTGGATTAATACGAATTTATTCACCTATATTAAAAATTGAGTCGAATCAAGATTTATAAAGGTTTCTCAGAAAGAAAATCATACAGTAGTGATTATTCCAGAATAAAAAGACTTTCATTTAGGCTCCCAATATTATCTCATCTCTTTTCATTACTTAACCTGCTAGTAGTTAAATGGTGCGTGAAAACTGTTATTTGCATCGGGGATTTTATGCGCACTGAAACATGCAAATGATGAGACCGACCTGAACACAATTTACGAAATATATCAAAATGATATAATTTCCATTGGTATTTGAACCCTACCATCTGAGTCTCTTCCTTTATGTAATTTATTTCAAATTTTCCAATTTATTTTTTGCGTAAATTGTATTTTTACAGGTAAATTATTCACTATGTCGTTTTTTTTTATCTGTTAATATTTCAAACGCCTCTAAAGTCTGAGCTCATCTAAAAATTTCTGTCTGTGTTCCTACCATCTCTGTGTCCCTGTCTCTGTCTCTCTGTCTCTCTGTATCTATCTATCTATCTATCTATCTATATATATATCTATCTATCTAGTTATGTATGCATCTATCTGCCTATGTATCGATTTTCAACCGCCTGTTGATATATCTTTCTCTAGATTTATCTACCCAAGTATTGTATTTTAACATCTATTTTGTCTTTTATTTTTTGCATTTCTTTCATCTCCCTCTTTATTGTCAATGTATTTTGCACACTATGTATTCTGTTTTTGTTTACTTTTTCCATATTCAGTATTGTATGCTTTCGTTGTTTATGGATCTCGTCTCTACTACTTTAATGTTTAAAATTCCTTCCCCGCTAATTCTCCACAAAAATTGCCTTCTATTTTCGTAGTTCGTTTATCTGATCACCTGTCATCTCATCCTTAATTCTCTTCATGTCTCCATCAGCTATGAACGGAACCATTTTAAATTTTCCAATTTTCTATCCACTAATCGATCGCTCTATTTTTCATTATCTGCTATCCATCTTCATAGGCATCTTTAATCTTCTATTGACTCGATGTTAATGTCTTATTTGCACCACTAGGTTATTTTGCATTGTCATTTTATCAGACTGGCTTTCATTCTCCATTTATACCTCATGCTTTTCTTTATTGCTCTCCTAAACGAAGAGCAAAATACTTTTAGTTTGACTTGAATGCAAAACTAAATAATGACACTTTATTTTCACTTTCACAATCAAGTTTGAAATTTATATTTCTTTCACTTCCTGTTTTCTCATCACAGTCCTTAGGCCACTATTTGTATATTTGTAAATTATTTTTCGAACCTTTCCAATCAATTACATTTTCTAGCTAATTTTGACTTCTACATGCAATTTAAGATCAATTTTTCCTATTATCATAATCTACATTACCAACGACACCCTCTCTATCAGATACTTTCTTAAATTTTCTTAAAATTTTACATTAAATTTCACATTTCTGACAGTTATTTTATAGACTAATTTTTATTTTTTTAAAAACCATTTTGTTTTTAGTTCTCATTTATTGGCCATTTGTCTCTTTTATTTTCAGTTTATCGCTTTTCTTCCAACATATTCGCAATAAATCAATGTTTCACCTGTCCTTAACCTGCCCTACACATTCAAGCCTCAACCTCACAGAAAACCCGTTTAACGGTCTGAATATTCTGTTTTCTTTGTATCAGAGCAAACTTTTACGCAAGCGTATGACAATATCGATTTTTGGTGCCACACAACGACCAACTAATAATGCTTCTCTTGAATGTATTTCTATTTTATGTTTCTTTTTCTCTTTTTCTATTTCATATCTTTTTTTTTCTATTTTATTTTATCCAGAGTATTGGGTTTTATATTTTATTATTTTTTGTGACTTTGATATTTTTGTTTTTATTATTATGCACTCTGAACTGGAATATATAATTTAGATTAACTATATAGTTTCCAAGAACATATGATGCATGTATAGATATTTAGGCAATTTAGATGAGCGATAAAGCATGGATGAATACACTTATTTATCTTTCAATGCATTTACCTATGTAGCTATAAATCTCGTGATTTTCCATTTTCTTTCTCCCTCCCCTTTTATTTCTCTTTCTGTCTCACTCTCTTTTTAACCCCCCACTTTCTCTGTCTCTTCCTTTTCTTCACTCTCTCGTTCCCTCGTTTTCTCTAGCTGTTTCTCAGTCAATGTTTCAGGATCACTTATGTTACACTCCCTAAGTAATCTTGCATACACAAACAAATAAACGCATACAACATACACACACACACACACACACACACACACACACGCACACATACACACACACATACCCACACACAAATACACACACACACATACACTCAGACATGTATATATATATATATATATATATATATATATATATATATATATATATATATATATATATATATATATATATGCAGTAGAATAGTACGCAAAGCAGACATATACATAGATTCATCTGAAAGGAGAAATTGAGAAATGGGTTCGGAAAAAGGAGAAACAGCAACAGCATATGCGTAAATGTGCATATGCCGAAATGTTTGTGTGTTTATATTCGTGTGTACGTGCGTTTTTTGTTTATGGAGTGAACGTCAGGTTGATAGCAGGATGAAGGAAAATGAGATGCAAAAAGAAAGGTTTAAAGTAATTTTGTTATTAATGATTTTACCCAGTCTTACTACATATCTGTTATAAAGAAATGAATGACTTGCACGTGTGTGATTCATTATGTGCAAGTTAATGAAGAGATGTGTGTAAGTATGCGAGTGTATGTGTGTGCGTGTGTGTGTGTGTGAAGAGGTGTTGCATAGAATGTAATGAAATGAAACGAGTGATAATGGGCAATATATTGTAGTATTGGAAAGTGTAAACAGTGAGATGGTGATATTTGTGGATAGAAGAAAAAGGAGATGATTTGTGAGAAGGGGTGAAAGAAAAGAAAAGAGCATGTTTCATACAAAGAAGAGAGAAAGAGGACGTAGAAAGAATGAAAAAAGATAGGTGGCGAAATTTCTTAATTACGTCTATCTCAATAAAACACAACGTATAAATTTGCCAACGGGGCCTATACTTGTATACTCATCGTGCTAGAAGTACCTGCGAAATCTCTCACAAAGCACCTACTGAAGTTTTAAATAACGAAAGAATACAAGGATTGCCATAGTTCTACATATACATCTATAACCTCGATGCAGTTACAGCTACATTAGCTGGGTTGACCTTGCACCAAACAATTAAATCTTACATAAATATCAAGATGCTTAATAAAAGCAAGTAGTTTGATAGTGTCTCTTCTGATTCTTTTCTTTCATTGTTTGCATCATAATAACAATTTCGTTTAGAAACTGTTCGTCACACCTATTTCTAATTAAATCATTAGTTTTGAAGAACACAACGTTATGAAAATACAGTGTTACCGACACAAAGACATCATTTTAACACCGAATTTAACATTCTACAAAACTATTAATTAGAAATAATAAAATGGGTGTTAACACACTTAGCAAAGAAATGTTAGTTAATTAAAGATATCTTGTCTCATTATATTAGCAGTCACGTTTTTCGCTTTTCATTCGGCCAACATCGGTGTTTAGTTATCCAAACTTAATTTATTCATGGGGAAATGTACAAAAACTAGGGATCGTGTTCACAATCTTTCTAAATCCGCTGCAAACAGAAAAGAATTTCTTTAATATTGTAGTCCAAAAAGGTGGCGGGCTGGCAGGCTCCTTACCGCGCCGACCAAAAGTCTTCGCTCCTTTCGTGTGTGTCTCTACGTTCTGAGTTCAAATTCCACCGAAGTTGGCTTTGCCTTTCATAATTTCAGGTTCGATAAAATAAGTACCAGTTGAGCACTGGGATCGATGTCATCGACTTGCTCACCGAAACCGCTGAACTTGTGTCAAAATTTGAAGTTATTATCACAATCTAACGGCTTGTAAAGGATTTGTACTTTCACTTCTGAAGTCTTTGGTGTAGAGTACCCGAATAATTCTTTCTGCTGCAAACACAAGATTTTAAATTTCCTGGAGTGAGTTAGTTAATTACATCGACTTCAATGCACGGCTGGTACCTAATTCATCGAACTCAAAAGGATAAAATGCAAGGTCGACCTTGTTGAAAATTGAACTTAGAACGTGATAACGGACGAAATGCCGCTCTGCGCTTTGTCTTGCATGCAAACGATTCTCCCAGTTCGCTGCCTTAGGTTAACTAAATATTAATAGGTTAGTCACAACTGGAAAAGAATACATTTAATCATAGATATGTTTGATCATTGATCACTTTTGGCTTAACAGATACTCATAACAACATTGCCTTTAGTTGATAATTATTATCCGTTCACTATTATGATTGTCGTGCACGGGGACTAAGAAGAAAACAGGAATACTCTTAGCTGCCACGCTTCGGAGCTGAAGTTAGTTTCATCAAAACTAATACCAACACATTTCAAGAATGTTGTTTTAAAGGACGCTCATTTAATTCTAATATATATCTGACGTCATCAATAAATGTTCAAGAGAATGAACTGCGTAATATAAAGTATAATAAAGCCAGCCACCAGTCATAAATAACTATGAGCTAGAAACTTGTTTTATGCTTTCCCTAACTTTTTTTAGGCTCATCTATTGTTGCAAATAGGAGTACATGATGCTTTCAAGGCTTCAGTAAAATTGAACCAACAAATCAGACAAGATGTGAACGCTGGATGGGGACAGGGCTGCACCAGATGATATTAATTAAAGCTGAGTAAACTAGAGTAACAAGGATTGTTTTTGCTTAAAACCACAATACTCAGGAAATAAATCCGTGATCTTTTGAGTATGAGCTGAACACTACTATCTACTAAGCCACGCACCTTCACGCGTTGCAAAACTGTTCGATATAATCAATAATTTTCCTCTGTTGCCGTCTGTGTATATACGAAGTCGAAATCATAATCAATAATAAATACCCCACTTATATTAATTGTAACAATTGGTTGATAAATGAAATCTAAAATATAATCTATTATAGGGACAACACTTATATTAATTATCCGTAAGGCAATTACCTGACAAATTAATATTATAAATTAAGTGCTGTATATATTTTACTAATGATTCTTTTCTAAATCCCACAGCTCACTGGGGCATTTCCTGTACGTTATTTACTGTCACTGTGACCTCCAGTTTAGTTAAATTCACTTTCTCTATCCCCCAAAACAGGAATGTAGTTCAGCGTATATGGTTTTATCAAAGCGTTGCCAAAGTATAAAACTGTGCATAATAATATCATAGATTCTGTCCTCGAGTTTTTTTACATATCAATGCGTGTTGCAAAACTTTTATTCATACATTTTCTTTTGTAGCATATTACAATAGTTTTGTTCTGGAAATTTGCACGTATTTTTTTCTATAGTGCCTTTAATTCTTCATGTAAAGATGAAAATAATAGGAAACAACGCTAAAAGGTGAATGGGTGACAATGGTCTAACATTGACTATGCTTTTCCAAAATCTCCTCTTGTATGAATGTGCACACAATCCTGTCTATTTGAAGCTTATACCAACTCCAGAATCAACTATTCCAGAAGAGCATTTATGTAATTCCCTGGTAATTAGCAACAGTTAACAGAGTGATTGTGCAATTCACCAGAAAGGGGAAGGAGTTCACATCACCTCCTCCAGGTCAATCAGAGCCCTTCAAACAGTACACTTGTCTTTGATAAGAGAATTGCGGAGGCTAATCCTCGTTGCAAGGACTCTGACATAGCAGAGCAAATTAATGTCAATCCCAGAACAGTTTTCTGGTATCTCTACAAACTTGGTTGTTATGGCAGAGCAGCAACAAGTAGGCCACGTCTTCGACCAGCTAACATCAAGCGGAGAAATGCCTGGGACAGTGAGATGGTGGAGAGGCCACAAGCATTTTGGAATACTGTCATATTCTCTGATGAGTCCAGATTTGCTGTATTTCCTGACAGTGGTCGAGTGTGGGTGTGGGGACTCTGTGATCAAGAATTTGATGTGAAACGATTGCGGCCAACAATAAAACGCAGCAACTATTCTGTGATGGTCTGGGGAGCAATTTAGAGCAATGGTTGGTCAGAGCTGGTGGAGTGTGAGGATAACATAAACTCAGATAAATATGTGTCCTTGTTGCAGAAAGGACTCCTTCCAATCTTTTCCAGTAGTGAAATGATTAAAGAAGACTCTTTATCTATGGAAGACAGGGCTCCTTGTCACACGGCTAAAATGGCCCAAGATCTGTTGGATGACAACGGCATTAAAAAAGGTTCCATGACCAAGCCAGTACCAGATATGAACACTATTGAACACCTCTGTGAGATAACGGGCAGGGTCCTTCATAAAAAGAACAAGAAAGTATCTTCAATGCTAGATACTTTCAGATTACTGCATGAAATTTGGGAAGATATTCCGCAAAGGGAATATTCGTCATCTGATAGGTAACATGCCTACTAGGATCATTGCATTGAAAAATGCGAAAGGCATCTCTACTAAATATTAGCTATTCACATTATAATTAATAAATAATATGAATGTATAATTTCAGATTTAAATATATATAAATGACTATAAGGGTGTCTATTTACTTCTGTCATTTCTGTGTATATGTCTATGTATGTATATGCATGTAGATATCTATGTATATATAGGTATATATTTATCTATACACGCGCACACACATACACAAACATCTCTTTCTGTCTGTCTGTCTGTCTGTGTGTCCGTTTGTCTGTCTTGCATTTATATATATATATATATATATATATATACATGTAGATGTAGGTATGTACATATATGTATGTATACATGCATATGCTCATATATGATTTGTATTATATATATATATATATATATACATATATGTGTGTGTGTGTGTGTGTGTTTGTGTGTGTGTGTGTGTGTGTGTGTTTGTGTGTGTGTGTGTGTGTGTGTGTGTATGTGTGTGTCTGTGTGTGTGTGTGTGTGTGTGTGTGTACAAATACTACTCATCTTTAATACTTTGAAAAACCTTATTAAATATATTTCTTCTACTTAATACTTGAGCTCCTCCTTGAAAGCAAAATATATCATCATCAATGATGAAATATGTGAAAGTTTATTTTCTGCAAGTCTGATGAAGCAACGGATTGTGATAATATTAAAAAGAGACCG
>NC_142933.1:95858141-95873141 GCF_046866305.1 Octopus bimaculoides
GGGGATGCAGTTATGTAGATATATATATATATTTGTATATGCAAACATACATACATACATATATATATATATATATATATATATATATATATATATATATATATTTATGTGGAGAATGGAGCAACAATTACAAGAAAAAGCAATATTGTTGGATTAGTTAACCGTTGTTTTATTACGTGGAGGTTATGTAATGAGTCATTGTGGAGGTTTTTACCAATGTGATGTACAAACAAACAGCCACACTAAATCTTACATTGGTGCAACGAAAAACCAAATACGCTTAAGATATAACGAGCACCTATCGAGTTTTAAAAACAGAAATAAGGCAAATTCTACAGGGCTTAGTAGATATATCTGGGAACTAAACGACGATAAGATAGAATATAAACTAAAGTGGCACATACTAAAAGTAGCTAATTCCTATAACCCAACTAACAGACGCTGCCAACTCTGTTTAAATATGAATCTAGTCTAATCTGTCTTCACGCTACTAAATACTCATTCTCTAAGTATAATTAAATATATAATACATTACACCTCCTAAGCAAAACTAAATATGCATAAAATAACTTTCCTTCTAAGTAGATACGAATAAGACCAAAGTTAGCCCCCATTTCACCTAAATTTAGGGTTGCTTCCCTGTACTAACACCGCCGGTGCTATAAAAATACGACGCATCCATCAATCACAAAATCACGTGGAGATGCATTTGACTAAAACTGGAACAATGAGCTTAAATAGCACCCATCCTACATCCCCTTACAGGAAAACCAACACAACTCCAACTATAACATAAGGCTTTCTTTACCTATCGCTACTATTACACCACCACATACATTAATACACCCACTAATCACTTCTACATTTCGCACACCACGAACTCTGAACATACTCCTCAACATTCTGATGAGATCTGCCAAACCACTGGCTTGATCGAAACGTACGTAAATGACTATTGCATAACATACAAAATGACTCACTACATAACCTCAACCTCCACAATGACTCATTACATAACCTCCACGTAATAAAACAACGGTTAACTAATCCAACAATATTGCTTTTTCTTGTATTTGTTGGTCCATTCTCCACATAAATATAATTATAAACTACGGTTTAAGCAATAAATTACCTGCCTCTGGATGCCCTCTTCCCAAGACGGTAACCATACAGGTGATCCCCAGGAGTGCCTCCGGATTTAAACATCCCCTGGTTGCTTGGATGCTTCAGACTACCCCTGAAGGATCGAGGCAAGCCTATCACTTACCTATATATATATATATATATATGTGTGTATATATATATATATATATATATATATATATATATATATATATTTAGAGAGAGAGAGAGAGAGAGAGAGAGAGAGAGAGAGAGAGAGAGGGGGGGAACCGACAGGAGGAGAAGAGAGAGACTGAGAGAGACGGAAGTTTGTATTTTCAGAGTAGAGATACATCGACACACAAAAAATTAAATAAATAAACAAAAGAACAAATAGCTGAACTGAAATGAAATGAGTTGTGTTACTGAAAACTATTGGTGGTGGCAGTGTGTTGATAGTAAAAAAATTTTTTTTATTGAACTAAGTTTTTTTTTTCTTTTTTAGAAAGAGAGCATCGCGTAACACATACGCTTAAGTGGAATTATTTATCATTGCTTAGTTGAAAATTGATATTTGTTTATAAGAGTTAATCTAGCGTAAATTATGGATTCATAAGAAAGATGTTTGCAAGCTGCCCGAGAAAGGATGCGCAGATAGAGAACACACGCATCAGAGAGGAATAAGGAGAAAATATAGTGAAAAGATACAAAAGTCAACACCGACGGAGACGCGAGGAAATGGTTGTAGACGAAAGTCAAATATATTTAAAGAAGGCTAAACTAAGAATGCTATAAAAATGCAAATCGTCCTTTCTTTCTTAAATAAGTCCTCTTAAATTTTCAGTCTGTGGAATTTACACGGGTCCCACTAGTATGTGTATTATATAAATGCGGACGTTTGTGTCACATTAGCCAGTGCTGTCGAACGATAATGGCTTGTAATATTCCTCTCAGCCATGCAATACAAATATCTCATTGCCAAGTTAAATGCAATGCAGTAATAATTTATTGTTCACATAAACTTGATGTTAAAATATAATAATAGTGAAATATTTCTTCATTATTATTATTATGGTTATTGACAAGGCGGTGACCTAACAATCGTTAGCGAGCCGGGCAAAATGTTTAGCAGCATTTCGTCCGTATTTATCTTCCATACTTTCGAAAAACAAGTACCACTTGAGCATTAGGGTTGATATCATTAACTACCACGCTCCCACAAAATTTCAAGTCTTGTGCCTATAATAGAAGAGACTAGTGCAACGTTTCTTGATTTTAATAGGTCTACAGATATCTTTTTATTATAGCCACACAGGGCTAAATACAATAACTTCTTGCAATACTCAAATTTAAAGTAACGACTACCCTTTCGTCGGATGATCCTACGGGTTTCTGTCGCCTCCAGCCAGATACCTTCACTCTGCCTATTTTCCGCAATCCACCGTTGCCCTCCTTCAAACACGGCCGTGATCTACGCGATCTACTTGTCCGCAGTAACCTCCTCCTATTCCAACCCAACGCAGATCCTTCCCTTGCTCCAGATCCCGTTGCCACAACTGTCTCTTAACCTCTAACACCACCCCCTCACCAGATCCAACCAGCACACTCTCTACATTAGGAACTCCTTCCGTACTTCTTCCACTTTTATTTACTGCATCAGGTGTAATCTCTGCAGTAAACTTTAGGTTGGTCAGACTGGCCGCAGGCTAGCCGATCGGTTCACCGAACATCTACGAGATGTTCGTCAACGTACGAACACCCCCGTCGCCCGTAATTCTCGCTTGGTCAGCCAATCCACCACAAATAACTCTACACCTCCCTCAAGAAATACTTTCTTACCCTATCTTATTTTTACTCATATATATCTATTAATTTTATTCATTTTTTAAAAACTTTTAACATTTATTATCGATTTTTATCGTTTATTCTCTTATTTTTTATTCGGTTATATTTTATTAATTTCTTTTATTTGTTTCTTATTCGTTTATTTCTGTTCAAGTCGTTCTTGTGTTTATTGTGATCCTTTTATTTTATATATTTACTATTTTTCTATTTTTATCTTTTATTTTACTTTATTTTTTATCTATTTTATTATTTTATATTTATTCAGTTCTTATTTAATTTTTACATATTTTATTATTTATTATTTATTATTTAATGTTTAATACATTTTATTTTCTACCATTTTATTTTTTATTTAAATTTTTTAATTTATTTATTTCTGTCACTGATTTGTTCATAAAATCTTTTCCCTTTATGGTTTTATTTTACCAATTTCATCTTATTATTTGTATTATTTGTACTATTCATTATTGGTATTAACTTTTTATCTCCTATTCCTATACCACACATCGCACAACGCCCTCCACACACGACCCATCTCCCTCTCACGCACACACACACACACACGCACGCATACGCACGCAATAAGACGCACACACACCTCTACAAACACAACCCTCTACACACAACACACACAAGACACAGCCATACACACATATTCATGCACATACATACACTTCCACACAGGAAGGCAACAAAGTGAAAGGCAGAGATAGCTACACACACACAATTTTTACACTGAGAGAGCACACCATAAAATGACACACAAAGATAAACATACACACATATATACATACATGTACACGCACACACATATATACATTCCCACTCCGTCCATGCATTCAAGCCAACACACACACTACCACCAACCCTCACCCATTCACACAGCCACACTCACCCTTTCACACGCCCTTCAGACAATGCACCCACACGCCACCCCACTCTCTCACACACACACATACGTACGCAGATACAAGCACTCAGGTACACACACACACACACACGCATGCATACACACATTAACGCACATATACTTCCACACACACAACCCACGCTCATATACACACGCACAGACACATACACGCACACATATACATACGCACACATACATACAATTCTAAACTCACTCACACGCTCATACACGCACATATCTCCACATATATATACATAGAGAGAGAGAGAGAGAGAGACAGTGTGACAGAGAGAGTGGGACAGACACAAGCACCCATACACATGTCCACCAAGACACATACACGCATTCCCACTCCGTCCCCGTACATATGCCAACACAGACACACATCTACAACCATCCATTCACACAGCCTTTAGACAGCCTCTCAAACAGGCTTCAAACTGCCCCGACACTCTACTGACCATCCTATCTACGCACACGTACAAAAACACACCTACACACACTTCCAGAACCACCCATATATATACACCCGTCACCATAGCTGCTGATCTCTCACTACGACGTTAACAGGCACACACAGACCGCTCTCACAAACACATGCAAACATTTAATACCTCACACACCACACACATACATACATACAGTTACCAACACACGCATACACTACCATGCTACTGTACACATACACGATATCAAATATACTGTACACATACACGATATACATGCTACTGTACACATACACGATATCAACCACACACAAATGCTCCCATTCCACACGTACACACACAGTTACTGCCACACACAGGCACACACACACACGCTATCACAAACAGGCGTGCGCACACCCACATATACACACATATACCAACCATTCTACATACTCTCCTTTCCCAGAAATCACTTTCTCCTTGTCCATCTTCCGGTCATATCAAAAATGTAACTACATTTGGTCTGTTGGCGATTTTTTTCATCCTTCTTCCTCTTCTTTTGAACTCTCTTATGTCAATTAAAAAATCCAGCAATAAAATTAACAATAACAGACAAGGAGACGTGTACAAGGAATGTATTAGTTTGACGCTTAGTAAAAAGAGAAACATATACATACATAAATACATACATACATACATACATACATACATACAAATCTGCGCATACACTAACACCAAATACTGCACACACACACACATATGCACAAATACCTAGATGATGTTGATAAAAGTTTCAATGAAGGAGCCTTGAATCTATGTTAGAGTCCGGCTCTTTCTCTATGGACAAGAAATACAGAAATGAAACTGATTGATAACATACATACATACATACATACTAATATGAATACGGACAAAAATTTTAAAAGGTTTTATTAGTGTCCAGCATATAAGAAATAGACCTATTTAGGTACATTCATAAATGTATATATATTTATAATAGTATAAAATACAATTATAATTAAGGATACTGAGATTTCTCTGCCTATACCCTGAAAATAGACGCTAAGTGATGTTTTGGAGTGGTTAGACGGCATTAGCGTCTATTTTCAACATATAGGCAGAGAAATACACACACACACACACACATACACACACACACACACACACACACACACACACACACACACACACACACACACACACACACACACACACATATATATATATATATATATCCATACATACATACCTACACTCACACACTTATGATATAATAAGATCTGAGCGTCTCCGGGCAATTCCCGTTTACGAAATTTATACATTATTTGTCACCTCGTGGTTGCAGAGTAAGACATTTGTCAATCATTTTACATGATGGGATTAAATCAATAACCAGGCTTTGATGTAGCAAGATGCTTATTTACATATATGTCTGCGCTTCTCTATATATTCGTACAGGAAATATACTGACACGTAAAATCATAGTTTGTGTTTCAAATGTGTTTTTATTCATATCCTTTAAATAATCATACAGTTAGCAAGGGATGGATGTGCAGATTTGGTTTTGTCTTTTTTCTTTTCTTTTTTTTGGGGGGGGGGGATTTCTTCATTGTAATATTTTACATGCAAGTGTCTCGCAAATAATTTGAAACAGAGAGGGATTCTGATCTATAACAATTTTTGCTGCCGACTTCTTGTTTGATAAGACCTCAGATGTTGTAAGAGAAAGTAATGATATTTGATAACATTCATGAGATTGTCAAGTACATTAGTGATTGAATAAAGATGGAAATGAGTACGACCGTAAAATCGACCGCCGACATTTTACTCAACTACGTTCAACAACAATGTTTTCTATTAGAAATATTTGTTTTGCCTCAAAGGAATAGTAAGATATTTGCATCACTTGAGAGCATTTCTTCCTACATTACTTAACGCAATCTATGACGACAATTCTTTTGACATATTTCAAACTATCACTACTATAGATAATGGCATATTTCAGCATAAAATAATGAAGCTTTTACATATTCTATGGTATTTGACGTCAACATTTACTGACAGAATACATTTCACAAGAATATCGCCGTCCTATATCAGATAGATTTGTTCACTATTACATCATACTGTGTTCAATGTTTATATTATTTTCTTTTACTCTGTCTCTACATTTTCTTCGATTTCCAAAATTTTTATGATTTATAGATTTCAACATACCATTTCATCTGACGTTTTCTTTACATTCAGTTAATGCAACATTTTGACCATTCTTAGGTCTTGAACTTATTATACGAATACTAGTATATTTAACTATCTACTCACAGGCAAACTCTTTTACTCTTTCACTCTTTTACTTGTTTTAGTCATTTGACTGCGGCCAAGCTGGAGCACCGCTCTCAGTCGAGCAAATCAACCCCCAGGACTTATTCTTTGCAAGCCTGGTGCTTATGCGATCGGTCTCTTTAGCTGAACCGCTAGGTTACGGGGACGTAAACACACCAGCATCGGTTGTCAAGCGATGTTGGGGGGACAAACACAGACACAGAAACATATACACATACACACACATATATATATATATATATATATACATATAGACGACGGGCTTCTTTCAGTTTCCGTTTACCAGATTCACTCACAAGGCTTTGGTCGGCCCGAGGCTATAGTAGAAGACACTTGCCCGAGGTGCCACGCGGTGGGACTGAACCCAGAACCATGTGGTTGGTAAGCAAGCTACTTACCCCACATCCACTCCTACGCCTATAACTCTTACATGTGTTTCAACGATTGGTATCCAATCAATGGAAATGCCGATACATAGAATCAGTATACTCGCGATTGAGAACTGTGCGTACATTTGAAACCATTAACGTAAACATTATTAGTAATATTAGTATGGCGTAGTGTGAGAGAAAGTTCGTTCTTTGGAATAGAGAGCCCTTTCACTGGCGTCCCACAAAGTTCTCTCCAACCACTTTCAATGTCAATGATAGAATAATATACACTCGTTCAAGACATAAATTGTGACCTAACGAAGGATACATATTGGCGAAGAAAATTTCGTAATCTTTTGCAGAGATACATGCGCACCACAAAATACTCACTCTGAGACACACACACACACACATGCACGCACACGCACGCACATAAGCACGTATATATACGAGTGTGTTTGTTGTGTGTCTATGTGCGACCGTGAGAGAGAGAGGAGGGAGTGTGCGTGTGTGTGTATCTATATATAAATACATACATATATACGTATTTATACACACACACAAGCACGTGCGTACGCACACACACACACATGTGTTTAAACAAATAGCAACAGATGGATTGAGTGAATCAAAATCCATCTGTTTTTATTTTTTTATTATTCACCTTACTTGGAACCTGCAATTCGCGTAGATCTGCAGTCTATTCTGTGCAGTACAATTGGTGCATGTGTACCCTTGGAACTCATTGTATATCCAGTCCGCCGTTTGTGATTGTGCACACTACCAGGAACTAAATCCATTTTTACTTTAATAACTACGTATTTATTCCTCAAACACTGCTTGTACGCGAAAGCGATTTCACTGATCCGACCTTGATGCTTTACTATATAAGGACCTGATTCGCTTGAATCCTGAATTTACATACATACATACATACATACATACATACATACATACATACATACATAAAATGAAAAAAGCTAATTCAAAGACTACAGATCTAATCCATCACTGGAACTGTAAAAATCTGTAAAACTTTCCAGAAGTTTATCATTTAAATATATTTGATCATGTCTAGATATGCCACTATATGCATGAGAATACATACATAAAACAAAACATACAACTCTGCACATATACATATATACATATATACAAACAAAAGTACCTTGTTGTTGATATTGAAATTCCAATGAAGGGGCCTTGGATCTGGGTTAGCAACCGGCTCTTTCTCTATTGGGAAGACATCTTGAAATAAGACTGAACAATGATATACATACTAACATATATAAATATGCATATTCCTTCTTCAATTATATCGTAACCAGCTTTTTATTCTTCTCAGCAGTGTCCTTTGCACTAACCTTCTTACGACCCATGGCTACCTATGGCTACCCATGGCTAACACAATTAATTTTCATAAGATAATAACAAAAATAAAACGCACAAAACTAAAGGAAAAAAAAAAGCTGTGAACTGAGCGAAAGCCAGAAAAGAGTCACATATACAAAATACTCTTAAATTGCTGGCATTTCTGTCTGGTTTATCTATAATTCATTTGTAACTATTAGTATCTCGTACGAAGTAAAAAATTTATAATACAATTGATAGACACAATTTTGAATGCTGGTACATAATCGAACACAAAAACAAAGAACGCGATTCTACTATAAAAAGATCTGTCGGTGCTCTATGCTCTACGCTAAACAGTTTAAAAGTTTTCTCCAGTTCTCATTCTTATATCCTGGAATCACAAAAAATTGCAAGTGTAATTTCATTTTAATCTCTTGACAATCAAATAAACTTGAAAATGAAGTTTTATGATAAGACGATTTTGATTAAAGTTTCAGTAGGTTTTTACTTTTCTGTTCCAGATCATAGCAAAATGTTTCTTTTCTTGTTCATTATTGTCTCACAAAGCTAATAGCTATGTATATATTATGCGTCATAAATAACATATTTAATGCCATTTCATTTTTAATTTTACCAGCTTCGTATCCACCTTAGTCCGCACACGCAAATACAGATGTTGTAATTAATCGCCTAAATATTGCCGGAAATTTATTGTTATACAGTTATGTAGCGTAGCTATTTGCTATAAAATGTTAATAACCGCTATAAAATACTTATGCCAACAAACGTTTATAGTTGCTAAACATTTTGCACCATAATGATTAAGTTTAGTGCTAGCATACTTTAGGCAGTCTACTTTCTTTGTAAATCACTAATTGCATAGCCAAACCTTTACAATGAGAAAATATTAGTTGTTGTCATAATCATTATACGACATCGTACACATCTAATCATTAAGCAAATCAATTATTACAATAAACTCATTTATTAACTGAACATTGCACACTTCCAGTTATCTCATAAATGGAAAACATTAATTTCAACACCTGTAACTAAAGTGGAACCAAATCCTTCTGATGGAAACGTTTCTACTTCTTACAGATTTATATAAAAATCCTGGAAGTGAATGAGAAAATTATAGGAAGACGAGCAAGGAATAAAAGATGTAGTTCTATACTGGTTTACTTAACAATTATTGAACTGCATTAGAGTAGCAATAACATATAATTTTTCTTTGTAAATCCTGCACAGATTTTAATTAAGTTGCAGTTATATCACTATTCACGTATCTTAAGACTGCAGGTGAATAGAGTAATTGGCAAAAAGCTAAAGAATGGGTTTGGAAAAGCATGAATATCGTTTCCTATATAAGTGGCCAATTCACGAGTATACAAGAAAATGCAAATACGTAATTACAAAATAATGTGATCACAAGAAATTAGAATCTTTCCAACGGTAATAGTTTGCTGAAAGCTTGCGAATAATAATAACATTGTTTCAGTATGACATCGCAGTTAGGGAAAACAACGATATGTATTTTGGTAGAAAGGCAGCACTTTCGAGGGTGGGAGTGATAAGTTGATTTTGTCGACCCCAGCGTTTAACCGGGATTTATTTTATCGACTCCGAAACGATGAAAGGCAATGTGGACCTCAGCGGAATATGAACTCAGAAGATAAATTATAAAACGAATATGCTGAGCCGTATTAGTTTAAAAGTGATAATTCTTGATTGCGAAACATATCGATCTCCAATTAGACAATAAGAAGTTACACATCCCATTTTATTCTCGAAAAGTACTAAGAACTTAGAAAATTTCCAGATATATCTGCGGCAAATAATTGTCATTCTTGGAGGAACGAATTGCAACGTTTCATAAAGTACTTTAGTTATAAACTTTGGAAATGTATTCCTGAGTTACCTTCTGGAATATAAATCCCAACACCTTTAGACGAACTCGCATACAATCGAAATTGTTTAATATTTAAAATCTAAAGGAACACAACTAAAGAAAGAGAAATCTAAAACTTAAATGAAAAATAAAATTGAAACAATATAGAGACATTCAGAAATGCTAAGCTTAGCAGAACTATACGTAATCCACAAAAATCTGAAAGTTCGTGTTCACAGTTTGATGTCTCTGTTAACTAAGGAATGTGTGTCACTCGATATCATAACAGTAATACGAAACACTGAATTGTAGTTCATCCAGCTTCGACAAAAGTGTTAACCAAGCAAATTTTCAAATATTGTTTCTTGTATTTATAACCACTGTAAACAAGTCATCAGCAATTCATACACTTGCAGTTCCTTTATATAGTTTCAAGGAATTGATGAACTTAATGATAAAACTGCATAAAATACTTTATACATATCATACAATTACTGTGAACTCTCTTAATATCAGCAACATTCATTTGTAAAGTAACTGAAAATCGATAATAACAAAAGAATTAGTATCAGAATTATGTTCGCTCAACGTAGATGATTTTTTTGTTTTATAATACATTGTTTATATTGTAATGTTTAGCGTAATGTTTAGTTATATAGGGAATGTATATATTGAAGATACAGAAGGCTTGCGAATATAATATTCAAAGGAAATGTTTTCTTGTAACATCAATAGCAATTTTTCTCAACTTTTTCCTGAAACCTATTTGAGTCGTTAAAAGAATAGCAAAGACTCTCGTATGTACAAATCATATTAAAGTATGAAAAACATGATGATATTTAGCAATTATATGCTGTTTCATGGTAGGATATTATTGATAGGGCGTTATTGAAACAGACGACTTATTACAAAAGAAAATAACAACCTGCAACACTAGAATTCTCTACGCACACACACCTATGTACAAGTATATGCACAGCCGGTTCAAAGGTAACAAATCATAGCATAAAAACTACACATGTATCCTTCATATAGTCACGAAATATTCATACAAGAGCAATCTCACACCCTCGCTCACCATATCCTACACTCGTCTGGTTTGGAGCTATGGCGTTTGTAAATCCGTTAGTCGATTGCCATTATTACACATACAATGCATCACTCGTAAAATATAACATGAAATCTACCAGGATTTACAGTTCTTTTATATTAAATCCAGTTTTTTTTTATTACTTACAATATTATACCTAGTATTCTTTGTCACTTATTGCAAAACGTGCATAAAACACGCCATTATTTCCATCAATTTATTTTGCAGATAGAAATGTGTTAATGGACTAATGCATTTACGTAAGGTATATCTTTCCGAAATGAACATGAAAGACAACTACGGAAATATGAAGAAAAAGATCTTAATTAAACACATCCAACCTGAACATAATCGTATCTTAAATGTACCACGAAAGAAAATCAACTTCCTATCCACGTATATGTGTGTGCATGCACGCTTCTGTGTGTTTGTGTATTTGAATTAACGAACGGGGGAAAATAACTCAATGCATATACATGTAATCTAGAATGAATAGTTTTATATTATTACAATTACATGTTACAGCAATCCTCTCCCCTTTTTGTCACTAACTTTTTTCGTCTTTGTAACTTACTTTGACTTTATTCATATATTCAAAGCTGAATTTTCACTTCCTTACATCTACGTTCGAGCGCGTGTGCGTATTTTAGCGTATATATACATTATATATATATATATATATATATATATATATATATATATATATATATATATATATATATATATATATATATATATATATATATATGTATATATATACTTAGTGGTCTAGGTGGACATCCTTTATGCTAGAGGTAGATCATCTACTGTCAAACTACAAAAGAAAAGAATGTTCTCTAGGAAACTTCAGCACACACCAGAACATGTGCTGGAGCACCGATTATGGTCGAAGAGATTGACCCCAGGATTTATTTTTGTAAGCCTAGCACGTATTTTATCTGTTTCTCTTGCCGAACCGTTAATTTATGGGGACGTAAACACACCAACATCGGTAGTCAAGCGATATACACACACACACACACACACACATATATATATATATATATATATATATATATATATATATATATATATATATATATATATATATATATATATATACGAGAGGTATTGGTATCCGGAAAATCAAGGTGGCAGGTATCGCTATGTAAGTGCTATGGAAGGACTGTAGTTAAACTCTCGGTTCGATAATGATACGAGTGAGGAGTGTAATGCGGGTTTTTATGACCATATATATGTTAAATAAAATTTGACAGCAAACCTTGTATGGAATTTTCCTGACATTTATAAAGAAAAAGTTTTAGTCTTACAGCTGTTTCTGGGATATTAGGGATATCACCTCATCAGAGACAATGTGAGATTGTTAAATAGAAGGAAATATTAGAGTTCAACTCTTATATTTCCCTCTATTTAACCATCTCACTGTGTCTCTGATGGCTCTATTGTTTCAGTTTATTTAACACACACACACACACACACATATATATATACATAAGCACGCTCACACACACTAATATAAGTTACATGTATATCAATATACACACATATACATATATTTTTGTAGCTATATGCGTGTGTTTTGGGGGAAATAGATACAGAGGCTATAGATACTTAAGCAGACAAATAGACAAGGAGATAGGCGGAGATATTTCTTTCGTATTTACCGGTTTTGAGATGCAATAAATGAGATAGGAAAAGAAAGCTAAAAATGATATATATAGTGTAATAATTATTCGTTAGTACAGTTGTACTAATGAATACCTATTTGGTGTAAAATGTCGAAAAACAATCACTGTTGGCGTGGCGGAAGTAATAATTTATTATGACTGGATTATATATATGACTTCTTTTGTGTTGATGACTTCTATTAATATATTTGATCAGCTGAAGATTTTATATATTGGCCGAAAGAGGTTATCACTAGTGTAAACTGGTATAAAAGTCAATTTCGTTCCGCTCTGTTCCGAAAATAAGAGAGTAATGCCTATAGGAAACGATGTTGTTTTAAACTTGAAAGATGTCCAATATATAAATAATGTTTTCGAATTAACTTAAAGCTAGAGATTATTTGAAATACCTTCCCGGTTTAAGATTAGATATTTTTGATATTCCTATATCAAACATACACACAAAGAATGATAAAATATTTATCAGCTATATTATTAATTCCAGTTGATGAATGTTATTCTAAACTCCTTTATCAGAAGATTCGATGTTGGCTGAATTCTATTTTATAGCTTGCCAATTTGATAATTTATGCCATTATGTATAATTTGGCGTATACACTTTCTATATGGTCTTCGTGTTGTTACTCTTCATTTGCTTAACGGGGGTGGGGGAGCAGTATTTTTACCTGAAGGCATCATACCAATTTAATTTCCTATCGATCAGTCGTAATCCATCATCAGTTTACTTTGG
Organism: Octopus bimaculoides; assembly: GCF_046866305.1. NCBI lineage: Eukaryota > Metazoa > Mollusca > Cephalopoda > Octopoda > Octopodidae > Octopus > Octopus bimaculoides. Next base: position 95,871,892 of record NC_142933.1, read on the forward strand.
ATTTTTCAAATTAAACAGTTGCCGAAAGATATTGATTTGCAATTTATTCAACAGCTTAATTGAATTTTCAAACGATTGAACGTTTTGTTTTGAGAGATGTGCAGCTTCCGTCACAGTTTATTGCGACTTCATAACACGCATTTTAATTACATTTGTTTCATTCTTAAGTAAGAAACATATATTTCAAGAGAGGAAAATGCTTAATGATTCTTAACTACTACAAAATATAACGTACTTGGTATAACAATTCTATCGACAATAATATGTTATGAATAAAAAAGACAATCTAATATATTATAAAATATGAATTATGTGTCATCTTGGAATTCCCACAATATTGAACTTGATCTTAAATTCTGTTCTCTGCAATTACATATCAATATTAACAATAGAAATACATTGTATGCATGTTACTGGATATTGATATAATTTAATACATAATATTACTAGTGGGTGAATATTTGACAAGGTCATCGTCTACTGACGTGTATGCATATGTATTGGGTCATCCCATAAATAATGTGGTTTTCTTATACTTCTTTAACTTTTCAAAATTAAGTTACATAAACTTCTTTTCTAATGTAAAACATACCCTCCTTCATTTTCTACAATGCAGTAAATTAAATTTCGGCTTTTGCAGTTTATATTTGCGTTTGTGAATATTTTCCCGGTTTTTGTGTTTATATATTGGCCGGTATGTATTAATTGGCATGTGCCACATCGGCTATCATTGCATTTAGATACAGTGAATGATTGGTTTTCGTTGCTAAGGTCAAACGTTGCCTTTGTTAATAATTTTTTCACGTTTTTAGGCTCTCTTTTACTAAGACCTATAGCTCGATCTGTGATTATATCTTTTAATTCATTACTTTGACCAATGATTTGCTTTGGCAATGTTGAAGATATTCTGGTGGTCCTGTTCTCCGCTATTTTGGATTGTTCTCAGTTGTTGTATGGTTATTTTTATAGCCCGCCGTATGCCATTTTCTATAAGTAGAGACGGGTATTTTTGTTTCAGCAAAAATTGTCTTAGTTCTGTTAGGCGTTTGTTCCTGATATTTGCATCTTCTACAATGGTACGAATTATTCTGGCTATGCAGTATGGAATGCTGCGTTTTGTATGTGGTGGATGGCACGACTTAAAAATCAAGTATTGATGTGTGTCCTTGTGTTTGTAGTATATATCTGTGGTAATGGTGTTGTCCTTTTTAATTACCATTATATATAGGAATGGTAATTTGGTACTACCC
>NC_142933.1:95878141-95905641 GCF_046866305.1 Octopus bimaculoides
CACACACACACGCGCAAGCACAATCACACATCTGCCTGTGTGCGTATTTATTTATATGCAAAAATATACATATGTAAGTATAACAATATATGTGTACATGTAGATATATGTGTGTGTGTACGTATGTAAATATATATGTATATGTGTGTGTGTGTTTGTGTGTGTATACATATAGATAGATAGATAGATAGAGAGAGAGAGAGAGAGAGAGAGAGAGAGAGAGAGAGAGAGAGAGAGAGAGATAGAGAGAGAAAGCGTGCCAGTAGTAGAAAGGATTATTTCTTCAAGTCTGTATGATATATTCGTTATACCTCCACCCAATTCATTTCCGCACAAAATCATCCTGCTATTTCACACCAAATTCCACGTAATACTTTATTTTCAAAATCATTAAATCGTTTAGCTGAAGTTTTAGTTCAGCTCTTCTACGTATTATAAAATTTCTTTATAATGACGTACATGGTTTATATTTTCGTATGTACCACCAAAGTGATTTGAAATCATGTCAACGCACTCCTTTCACTCGATTTCTAAATATCCATTACTTTCAATAAACATTTCCAAAATATTCAAAGAAATTTAATTCTTATTCTTTCGGACCATTCAATGTCACAATTTTTCTGTCTGGGGATTGGTCTTCTTTAAGTTTTATTTGATACTTATTTAATCCTTTATCTTGAAGTCCAGATCGCATTTCACTTCTGAGATATGTATATAATCTTTTGTGTTCTTAATGTTTCACTTCACATCAAAACAATGACATCCAGTATGACTCAAATCCGCCAAATACTTTCCCAAATCCTTTTGGTTTCTTTTCTTCCATCTCCAACGTTTTTTCTTTCATGGCGTGACTCTTTAGAATAAGACAGCTGGTCGTCCATGTTTATTCAACATTCAAGTTCTTGTTATATGGCATTCATTAGGTTGATGTAAAATTTACCGGCAAACCACAATGACGAAATACGTTGGAAAATCTTACCCTATGTAGATGATCAAAAACCTTTACAATGTTTACAAGAGCAATTATCAAAACCTACCAGCAATCAGCATACTTTCGTATACTACGCCTGGGAAAAAGAGCATTATCACGGTCCCCAGATGTTTGATCATTCATTCCTTAATATACTATTCTATGTCTTCGTCATAAGAGACAAGCTAACCAAACTGAATGTTTTTTCCCTATATTGTTGAGCATTATGCTTTCTCCCCAACTTCCCCAATTCTGACCACTCTCTTCTACACCAAACTCTCAGTTCGCCAGTTTTAGCTTTACAAAATCGTTATTTCACATCCAATTTCTCGCTTATATTTTTTTTAGCATTTCCGCAGAAATTGTTGCTAATCTAGGAGGAGCCTTTCAGTTTTTAATTGCTAAATGTTTTTTTCCTTGAACACATTTTTTTCATATCTCCCTGAATTGTTCACTAATTATCAGCGTTTCGCCTTATTAAACGCATCCCTTACCACTGTTTTAAAATGTCCATTCCATTTAACTCGAGGGCTTACTTCAGAGGTAATTCCTTCCCCTACCAGTGTCATTCTGATTCCTTCATTTTTACTATATTTTCATTCATTATTTTATATGTGATTCTCTTACTAGTTCTTGCATTTTGTTATTTACTTTCCTTAATAACTTTCAATTCAAAGAATTTTTCTACATTCTTTATTGAATCCTTTTTCCACGTATCAGTAGAGTGAACTACTCAACTCCCTCTCAAATATTTCACAATACATTTTTGCTCTGTTTGCTAAATTAATTCTCATATTGCATCTAAAATTCCAATCTCTTTCCTTTTTGGCTATCTTTAATCCGCCTCGAACAATTTTGGATATATTCTGCAATACTTGATTTTCATTCCTCTACGAGCCGTTCATGTCTGCATTTCCATCTATAGCTTAAAGCACTAGAAATCGATTCCGACATTCAATTACAAATTCATCATTAAATCTATAACCCTTCAACTTTTATGTATCAAAACTGGTAATCTCTTCTTTCTATTTTTAGCCTTCAGCCTTAACTGAAACACCCCTATTGATAAATGATAGTTGCTTTCAATATCCGCGCCTTGATATGTTCTAACGTCAAAGGGCTATTCTCTAAGTAACCAATTTAAAAGTAGTAATGCATACATACATAGATACATACATACATACATACATGCATATATTCCTACATACATACAGACGTAAGGTCGTACGTACATACATACATGCATTCATACGTATATACAAGCATACATGTTCATATGCATGAGTATGTATGTATATGTGTTTGTGCTTACGTATGTGTGTGTGTGTGTGTGTGTGTGTGTGTGTGTGTGTGTGTTTATGTGTGTGCATATAAAGACATTAAAGCATTGTATTAGTTGTTTCGTTATAGTTTAGTCGATGATTCATACAGAATAACTCCATAGCAGAAAGACATTTGAAATAATGGAAGGATAAAGTCACCACCAATCCGAAATTGATAACACTTTCAATTTTTGCATATATATATATATATATATATAAGCAATGTTAATTCTCTAAATGAAATATATATATATATATATATATATATATATATATATATATATATATATATATATATATATATATATGCATCTATATATGAATCTATATATGATATATAAATACACACAGATACATATGTGTATATATGTGTGTATTCATTTACCCGATCAGCAATGCACACGCTCTTCTATACATACTGAAAAATTAACTTGAGCAACCATCGACCTGTAACCCTTGAAAATATTTATAGAATGCTAAAGTGATTTCCTGGATATTAACTATGAATGTGAAGGACTTTAATTATCTGCCTTCCGTCTCACGTCTTTTACATTTTATATCTTTTATTCTCTCCATGATGCTTCGTTGACCATAGGTGCTCTTGTCACTATTGTATATGTTTCCGTCTCTCTGTCTGTCTCTGTCTCTCTCTTCCACCACTCGCTCTCCCTTTCTCTCTCCCCTCTTTCTCTTCCGTCTAAACCCCTTTCTCTGAGGCTGATTCTTGTTACCTGTCTTTGACTGATCGCAATTGTTATTATCTCTACTGAAACGTTTTTCTTCACATTAGGTCATGTGAATTGGGAACAATCTCCGGCAGATGCTTCCGTTTCCTATATTTCATGAAACACTGACACCACATACATTTCCAAACTAGATTCTACCAATCATCTAATCGCCTGTTCATATATTCGATTGTCCCCACAAACGCTCTTTACCTCGCTCCATATACATCGATCATCTCCGTTGCATATATTAAAATTCACACGTAAACTGCTGTGTGACAATAGTAACTGCTACATTCCACTCTCTTCCGCATTCGACTTTCACATCTGGATATCATCAACGAGGAATTCTAGTTATTGTGATTTAATGTACCGCACTTCTATACATCTGTAAAAATGCAGTTTCTTTCCTCTAATACCAAACAGCATTTCCTACACCGATTGATAATATAGAACTAAAAACAACATCCTCCATGACTTCAGTTCTCTCAACAGTCTTTTTCTCGAACATAAACATATTGTACACAGACGCGGCCAGTGTAGGAATTTGCAGTGCTCACCTCCTTACACCAGTAAGTTTCATTGCTAGCATACAGACATGCCAGACACTACTTATCTTTTTCTGATTTCAAATCCTAACTTCTGATAAACTATCACTGTTTCTTCACCTAACGCTTTCTCCAACCAATACATTAACGCAACTTTAAATCACACGCATATTCTAGATAACGTCTCCTACTTTCTGGAACACATAGCCTTCATTAATAGAAACTGAAGCATTTCTGTGTATCCATCTCCAGTAGATTGTGCCTCACTCTTTAACTATGATTGACAGGTAGGCAGTTGGCTCAAAAAATCCCCTTCTGCATTTCACACAAACCAGAACTCCAATTCCGTTAAGTGGCTTACTCATAACGTCGGTGCATTAGTTCAAAGAACCCGATCTACCATGCTTGTTGAAAAACATTTTCGCCCACAACTGGATAGGTTTTATCAATCTGAACGACTCTTGCAACTCAAAAACCGCAAGCACTTTCGACTCTCAAAAGACGAGTGATTCTTTAATTTCCTACCGAAAGAAGCATTTCAAGTTCTTGGAATATTTGGTATACGGATATGTATTTGATTTTAATTAATATTTATTCTAGCAAACTTAAAGCAGGATTGTCCTGATTAGAAATGTATCATAAAAATACACAATACACGAGCTAGTGAGATGTCTTCCGCTCATGTTCATTTGGCCTCCTAGACATAGCAACCGATTTATATAACTCTAGCCTTAAACTTTGAAAAGTGAAGGACTTTGGACAATGTGGTCCTAAATAAGCGAGAGGAAATTCTGATTGCAAATAACTGGTTATAGATTATTTTATTGCTGACTTTGGGAGAAAGAACATCATATATCAGATGCTGTAAATGAATTATAAGAAAGAGATCCTAGACCTTTTAGACGCTCGAAACTTATATGTGTGAATGACTACTTGATTTCCTCGGCAGAAAATATAAGAAGTGTATGCACATTTTACCTCATATTGTTTAGATGCATTAACACTTGGAAAGTTATAACGGAGAAAGAAGTAAGCAACGATGGATTTGTATGAATTCAAATAAGCGACGATTTATTCCTCTCGTTATGAAAATAAAATTGCCGAAAGAAAATAATGATTATATTACAGTCTGGAACAAAGGTTTAAATGATTTCATTTTTGCTGGGTTTGTTGATGTGGCTGAGGTCAGCTGCCTGTTGCGGTAACGATGAAGACCGGAGAAGTCTGTTGGAAGACAGTTGTGTGAGAGGCTGGCGTCTGGTTCATCGACGCTGGTCCAAAGAGACGTGCTGTGTGGTCAATGGCTGCTGCCAAAGACCAAGCTAGGCAGAATGCAAGGGTTTCTACAGCCCTAGATAGGCTCCAGAGATAGAGTGGTCTTTCCCGTGTTGAAAATAAAGTGTTGCTAACACGCTATTAGACATTTAGTAACCGACTAATACATGCAACTAGTTTGGCAAGCGATGGAAAGAAAAGGTCTGGCGAGCCCATTCTGCTGTATTTAAGCTTAAACAACCAAACATATAAAAGCATTACACACTTTTGCTACAACTATTCAGAAACACTAAATATTGCACTGCTGTTCATAGTCTGATACTCTTCTCTCAAACCAATCAAGTACAATAAGGGAATTGCGATGCAAATACTGATTTAATTAGCAGTTTAGGAAGCTTCTATTTAAACTCATCATCTTAATTCGTGATGTGTATTCGTTTCATGAATTTTTAATATATGGGGGAAATTATTCGTTTCATATAGAATAATAAACCAGAAATGCCTCAGACCTACTAATTGTTCAAACAGACCTATTAATTGTACATTCGAATGCATTTAACCATTTGGTTCTGGGTCTGAATTATTAATTTTCCATCTCTTCACTCAAGGAGAAATATTCAATATAAAGGTATTACATGTTCGATCAGTGACTACGGTCTTCTCTCTTTTACTTCGTTAGTATGAATAGAGAGGAGAGTGACAATAGCTTTATAGTCTGTCTTAGGAGTATCAGGGACTCTCATGTAGTCAGTAGTGTTACGTTGAGCAGCCTGCTGCCGAATTCTGATTTTCTGAAGGAAAACTTGAAAGTAAGGTTGACAACTAAGAGGTGAAAGAATGAAGGGGGAAACGATGAAATTCATTAAAATATTTTTAATTGGAGATAGATTAAGGTCAATATTTTATAACAAAATAGTCAGTTCTGTTTCTAAAAATACAATGAAAACAATATGAAGGAAGGAAATTAGAATTATTAGTTAAATTTATAATTTGTAATAACGTAACAACAGTGTAACACACATACATATACATATACAAATACAAACATATATACTAATATATGTGAGTCTACAAATATACAAGACTATATATATATATATATATATACATACACACAAATACTGAGACAGTGGAACAGGTAAAATGCAAGCTACATATCTTAGTCAGCTGATTCTCTGAAGTAATAGTGATATATAGGAGTCTTTGATGTAATTGTTATTACTTCTTATCCTACACTGTCCATTTTTTTTTCTCTTTTTCTTCTACCTGCTACGAACAGCTTGTAGTTTACAAACTTCCTACATTCGAATCTCTAGATTTTTATCCTTCTACACACACACACACACACACAAACACACACGCACACACACACACACACACACGCACACACACACACACACACACACACACACACACACACACACACACACACACACACACACACACACACACACACACACACACACACACACACATATATATATATATATATATATATATATATATATATATGTATGCATGTATATATATGTATAAAGCACGATTTATTCACGATAAGAATTTTTCGAAAACCGAGGTGCTACTGTATATATCTATATCTATATCAATATATCTATACACACACACAAATCCAGAGAGAGATAGAGAGAGAGATAGAGAGAGAGAGAGAGCGAGAGAGAGAGAGAGAGAGGGAGAGAGAGAGAGGGGGAGAGAGAGGGGGAGAGAGAGAGACGCGTGGTGCAGTGGTTAGGTGTGTTGCACCCACGATCGAGATATCTGCTGCTGCTTCTAGTCCAAATAAGGGATTTTTTTATTCAGCTGGACGGCTGCTCCCAATACCATTCAATACTTATTCACTAATTCTTACACACCGAATGGTATAAAACTGTGTTTAACCATGTGATTATACACCAGAAACCTAGCGAAATGAGGCTAAAATGCATTAGGCTTTCTCATTAGCTGTTGTCCAGACGACTTCCGCCCACCCTCCGCTCGATATGTATTGTGTTTTGAACGTACACATGTATAAAAGAGAGATGTTCTCCGGACGATTAATAGAGCAAATTGTCTTCCAACAACCTATTTACATTAACTAGTTCATATTGACGGGTATTTCAATTCCATATTGCTTGTAATACCTATGACGGATATATAAATATATATTTTTATACTTACGACTGTTTAAGTAAACTACATAGTAATGTCGTAGTAGAGAATACAGTAGAAAATTTCACACTTTCCTTCCACATTTAAAAATATCCTAAATGTTTTAAGATATGTTTTAATAATTCCTGTAACGTTCATACATTCACCACGGGCGTCGGACAGGGAAACGATATGAAAAAATACTTAGTCAAGTCGAAAAAATTAGACCGTAGACGTTCCTTTTAGAAAGATTGCTACGAACTCTCGAAAGGTTTTCTTCACCTTTCTTGTAAGATTAAATTTGCTCAAAAAATAATTAAAGATAAACGCATGTGACGAATAATATAATACATAGATCTGTATGAAAAGCTAAGTGACATGTAAGTTTTGTGTATGTATTGAAAGTTTCCACGAAAACAAATCGATCAATGTGCACCAGCGCACATTACTTCTAAGAAAAATCAACATCACAAGCACATACAATATTCATCAAAAACACATCATGCCTTTTGATAGCGTATATGACACGAGGTTCACAGAGAAGTACATCATTTCTTTATAACTGGGCAATGTACATTTTATCATTTGGATTAAATCATGTGTTTGTGTGTGTATGTACGTACGTGATCAGGAGTGTGTGTAAGCTAATATATATGCACACACAGCTAGCGATCTTTACAGCTTAAGAGCTTTTTACCTCAATATTTACACATTATTATTGTTTTTATCTGCTTCGCGTTTCAGTGTTAAAAACTATATAGAGAGAAGAGTGGAACCGTTTTGCTGCCTGACTTCGAAATTGCAATAGAGGACAAACCTTTTATTTAAGTTTTGAATTTCATATCATGTAGCCCGCCGACAGCTTTATTGTGAATAGATATAATATAAGTGGTTATAGTAGATTTATAGCGGTTTTGACTGCTATTTCTAAACATTTAAGGGTTTTGCAACCCTCTCCATTATAATTGTGATTTATTCACAAGTATACACACTTCTTATATATATATATATATACTCTTTTACCCGTTTCAGTCATTTGACTACGGCAATGCAGGAGCATCACCTTTAGTCGAGAAAATCGACCCCAGGATTTATTCTCTGTAAGCCTAGAACTTATTCTATCGGTCTCTTTTGCCGAACCGCTAAGTTACGGTGACGCAAACACACCACCATCGGTTTTCAAGCAATGTTGGGGGGACAAACACAGACGCACAAACATATATACACACACACATATATATATATATACATATATACGACGGGCATCTTTCAGTTTCCGTCTACCAAATCCACTCACAAGGTTTTGATCGGGCCGAGGCTATAGTAGAAGACACTTGCCCAAGGTGCCACGCAGTGCGAATGAACCCGGAACCATGTGGTTGGTAAGCAAGCTACTTATCACACAGCCACTCCTGCGCCTATATATATATATAATGTTATTGAACATTGGAGTTACACTTACAATCCAGCCATCTTTTTACTCATTTTTACTCACAATATGTGGGCCGACCCGAAGCTAAGATAACAAATGTTTGTTAAAGTTTCCATGCAGTGTGACCGAACTTACGACCTTGGTATTGTAAAGCAAGCTTCTTAACCACTTCACCCGACTTCCTTCTCAACTGCATTCATTTTAACTCACACATCTCCGATTCGATTATTTGTTGACAGCCAACTCCTTGCCGGTCTTCTCTGTTTATCGATGATTCCCTTATCTCATGACAGGATATTTACTACACACTATTCGAAATTGGTATAATATAAAGTTTGAAGCTGAGTCATCGTAGCAGATGATTTAATCCGTAGATAGTTTTCATCAATAATAGTGACAGGGGGCGTAAGAAAGTTCAAATTCAAAGAACATTTTATCCACTAGACACACATTAATTGACCTACAATGCTTTTGTATTGCACTTGCAATAAGCAGACACTGAACTGGTTTAAGACATAACAATAAGATAAAAGAAGCGATAAATACGATTAATGATCCTACATTTATACATGGAAACTAAAAGAAGTTAGCGACATTGAGGAATATATGATGGCGCAATACATTTAATTAAACTCTTCCATCAGGCAAATACTACTTGATTAAAACGGCACAAATAAAATACGTAATTACATTTTATATGTTCCACCAAGAGATAAATTGCAAGCATTAATGAAGTGATCAGTCTTTCAATAGAATTTGCTGGTATGATGCCAAAGTATACGAGTGATACTAACAAAAACACACAAATCCAATAAAATTGTCTGATGCAATTTAACGTTAAATCTTCACCGTATAAACCAATTCCTGTCTTACTGAATCTCTTTCATGGCATTTAATAAATCTTTCATCTCGTACAGAAATGTCAATTTTGGGTAATATCTTTTATTTAAAAACAAACTTTGACCTTTTGTTTTCCGATTGCTCCTCGATATCTCTTTAAATATCCGACAAAGACCGATTAAATTTAATTACTCATCTTTAAATCTTTCTCATTTTGGTTTGTTGCCAAGTGAAACTGTGCTGTCTAAGACGAAAATAATCCAACAGTTCTAGTATTTCTTCTTCTTATGAACTTTGTCTTGATATTTAAAGAAACCTTATAACTCAGGTGAAGTTATTTAAGATTCGTGTAGAGAAGCATGATCTTTAAAACCCTTGCGAGTTATTTTCAAAGCATATTTTCAAATCGTATTTGAAATATGTTGACTTCATTTCACCTTGTATTCATTTCTTGTTGCAGTATCACCACCAGAATCAAAACCTAGCTAACTGAAACAGCAGGTTCAAATCGTACTGAAAGTATTACGATTGCATTTCTTGTTTTATATCAATTCCTTTGTGAATGTTCCTTCCAACGCTAAAATTTCTGAATATGAATTTGTGACACAATTTCAAATTGTACTTGAAAAGTTTTGACTTTACTGATTCATCGTAAAGTATCGCCTCAAGCCGATTAAGTTGCATTTGATACACATCAGGAAGCAAATTATGTTAGTGCCATCATATATAATATAACACTCATGGTTCCATTTGAAAGTAATTCAGATATAAATGTAAGATAAAATAAATGTAAGATTAATTTGTGAAAACGTAAGTAAATTACAGCTTGATTACAGTCACATCAAAAACATTTTTTATCATTTCTTTATTGTACAAATTCAGATAGCGATAGGAAAACATTGCTTTCTTCGTGAAAATACTGTGTGTTAGTTGTTCTTGTATTACAAAGTTCTCTACCTCTGTTTATATAGATGTGTATTTATATACATGTGTGTGTGTGTGTGTGTGTGTGTGTGTGTGTGTGTGTGTGTGTGTGTGTGAAACCGTTAATCCGAACATATTTTCTCTCTCCATTTTTTCCCCTCATCCCTTTTTGGCGAAGAGCGTAAGCTCGAAACGTTAAAGACTTTTCCATTCATCCCGGGCGTCAGACCTACTTGTTCCCCTGCCACCTATCTTTGTCTTTTGTTTTCTCTACCTTTCAGCCATATATATATATACATGAAGGAGTGATGCCAGAGCTATGAAATATTTCATGGATTAATTTCAACTATGCTTATTAATAACCGCATTGTTCCTGTTCAGGTAAACTGATATGTGACTATTAAAAATAGAATGAAATGTAACTGCTAAGAATTTCTCTTGAAATTGCGAAAATTTGGAATTGTGTTTTTATCAAGTATCTGTAGAAAATGGTTTTAACATCCAATGATATTGATGCACACATCGTTTCTATATTAAGGGATGACACTCCAGGTTTATGTTCAGTGCAAAAGTGAGGCGGTAAATTTAATAGGGGGAGGGAAACGCTATAATATAACCTAGGTTTTAGATGTCCTGCAACTTCCATTACATTCACTGTGTTCACCGTATGACGATGGATGACAGGCGATTGACTATATATCAAATGCACAATGCTATTAGCATATCTCGTTAGAGAGCTGAGAATATTTAGCAAAATGCACTTGGTATGACGAACATTTCTGCCCGCCAGGTGCCACGTCTCCTGACCCCTCTACAAAAGCGCACCAGGCAGATCACATTAAGGAAAATTCTGACATTGCTTGAGACAGATGCAGCTGATTTACTTGATCCTTTCTTAACCCAGGATGAGAAAGGAACAGTCCGAGCTAGAGACAAAGAAACAGTCCATGCAGTGGAAACACCCCCTCCTAATCTGCCCCGAAAGATACCAAAGTCGTTTCCTGTAAAGGGAAGGTCACGGCCTCAGTGTTTTGGGTCGCAAAAGGTATTGTATTTATTGACTATCTTCAAAAGAGTCACACCCACAATGGAAAGCACTCTGCCAACTTGTGGCAGTTACGAATGACCAAACGCCTAAGAAACATGAATTGTTTTATCAGGATAATGGTTCACTACACAAGTCCTTGGACTCAACGGGGGCTCTGCGTGACTATGACATTGAACTGGTTGATCGCTCTTCCTCTTCTCTTGATTTGACCCATCTAGTGATCATCTGTTCCCTACCGTGATAAAAGAACCGGCTGCGAACCAGTATTGCATTGATGATGACGTCATGTCTAATGTTGAAAACATTTTTGAGCAACAGGGTAAAAAGCTCCTTCATCAATGAGATCCAAGCCCTGCAACACTGATGCAAGGAGTGCGTGGACCGCAAGGGAGACTATCTTGTAAGGTAGTCTATGTTGCAAGAGAAATTGTTGGTTACATTCCATAAGAGAATCTTTGTCAGACTATGAACTTTCAGCCGATTCTCGTAAATACACACACACACATAATACATATATATATATATATATATATATATATATATATATATATATATATATGTGTGTGTGTGTGTGTGTATGTGTGTGTGTGTGTGTGTATGTATCTATATCTATATGTAACGTGCGTGTGCATGTGTGCGTGGGCGTGTATGTGTGTGTGAGAGAGTTTGTATTTCTGGGTGTATACATGTATATATATTCATAAATCTTTAGAAAGTGAAGAGGCATGGATGTAAGATTCAGTCAGCCATAAACAATATTCATATAAATGTCTGTCACACGCAATAGTTGATTACATGTACTTATGAAATAAATCTAAATATAGTATTTATTTGTCTTTCATCTAATATTTTAAAATTTCTTATATAAAGAATAAATAGTCAAGAAATACAAAAATATCTTACAAAGAATCACCAAGATTGATAGACACATGGTTGCATGTGAAAAATTATTGAAAGATAAATGAAATGTGTACCAATATTTCGCTTTCTTATTTTGATATCAAACTCCCCGAAAAGACATTTTGCTTTTTATGTCTGAGAATATTTCATTTTTAGCATGTTTTAATCTTTGGTTTGCGTCCATGTTTCAACATTGTCATGAAGCATATTCTAAGTCGGTCATGTATTTCCCAATACTTATTTATTTACGGCAGGTAATAATTTTATCGTTATCTATTCATGGTATGGATAAATCGCGTTTTGGCATGAAGTGACGCAGTTTAACACAATAAAGACCGAATATTGCTCTTATGCACTCATAGAAAAATAAACGCGCGGCTTCTCATATATTGAATATATTGCATCAGTTTCTTTAAATGTTCAACTTGATAATGCTATTCATAAGGCATGTGTACAGTAAGAAATATTTCCGAAAGTGCCATGAAGTATGATCGTACCAGGAGCTACATCGTTGCGAAATAAGTTTCTAGATCAGTAAGTGTACACTTTTTGTTCATGTATCCTTTCTTGCAGCCATGTACCTCCATCAATCCACTGAGTAGACATTCCTCAACATAAATTGACCTCAAACATTCCGAAAGAAATCCAATATTTATCATATAGAACGTGCTGAAAATTATCGAAATTGTCTAGATAATTGTCTATTTAGATTTGTATATCTAGATCGATACTTCACAATCGTGAGATCAAATCGTGTTGTCTGTTGTTGAAGTTATGTTCTACTGCAATGAGAATCTGTCACATGTGTAATGGTAGCGAGGATTGACTCAGTAGATTATTAACCTCTACTGAGTTAAAAATCTATTGGCATTCTGGTGTCTGCTTCAAGGGCGCTCTGGGATAGGCACGTTACAAACACTGATTACAGTTTGTGTGTGGATTTATATAAAGATGACGGAAAGGAAAAGAAAATAGAGGGAATGGGGTAAAAATTAAACAGCGTACAGTAATCCTTCGATTATTACGGGCGTTACGCTCCAAAATATCCCGCGATAAGTGAAAATTCGCGAAGTAAAAACAGTACTGTACTGTATATATATATATATATATATTTTAAACTAGCCAATGTCAGTTTAGTTTTCTACTAATTCTCTTATCTACCTTTATCTTTCAAGCGCATTCTTCAAAATTGCCATTAGTGTTTATTAATATTTTGCATCGTTAAGGAGCACAACAGATATGTATGTATATATGTATATATATATATATATATGTGCGTGTGTGTATGTGTGTTTGTGTGAGTGAGTGTGTGTGTATATTCATACATACTATATATATATATATATATATATATATATATATATATATATATATATATATATGTGTGTGTGTTTAAATATATTCTTTTCACCAAAAATTTGGCAAAAGAATATAGTATTTTCAATGGATCAGTTTTGAGCTCTATTTAAAGTTGATATATATATATATATATATATATATATATCTTCACTCATAGGAATCTAATGCAAACCATATATACACAAGGCGCAGCGAAACGTGATTGATATCGAAATGACGTGGTTGTGAAACCAACTATTTAGCTCCAGGCAAATGCTTTGCTGGCGTATGCCATGTTTCCCTTTCTAAGAGCAGCTTGCTCTGATAAATATTTTTTGAGCAGACAGTGGTCAATCCCTTCCCGATAATACTAGGCTCCTATACTTTAAGTCGATGTTTTGTAGTGTATGCTGGCCAACTGACGTGGATTAATCTAATCTTCTATATCCACGTGACCAGATTCCCATTAAATTTAGCTACATACTGTTGTTCTTTCAATGCTTTCTTTGTCCAGATGTGATACCGTCACCATGTTTTCAGTCCAGTAATTATTTTTACGATCTGTTTGTAAAACTGATCGAAACCGGTTTTCATCGGGAAATATAAACACAGACGCGGTCACAGTTATGTTAACTGCTTAATTGTCTTACAGTATTCAAATATATTGGGCTTTTTCGCTTCTTGCAGAACATAATATGGAAACATAGACATTACAAATAATTAGCAATAAAAGCACACGAAAATGGAATTGTTCTTAGCTCTATGCATCGTATATAGTTAACACACACTTAACTACTAGCCATGCCTTTAATTAGTTGTGTTACTAGTTTTGTATTTAAGTTCTTATATGAACGCATGTATGTGTATGCATGTATGTTCGAGCGCCTGTGTACATAAAAATGATATATAACATATAATAAAAGGTTTTGTCACGCTAATTATCGTAAAAAAATATCATATAAAGACAATAAACTCTGAACTAGAGGTGTATAAATTGACAAGAGCAGTTGCGGTTATTCAATTGCCACTCGTGTGTTCAGGTAGCAATTAATTACGGAAGATTAACACAAAAAGAAGAAAAATCCGATATCCGAGTTAGACCACAAGGAAAAGAAGCAGCGTAAAGAGCAAAAATAAAATTATGTTGAGCAAAAAATATGATAATTAATGGTAATGGCAGAAGAGACTGAATAACTTGTTCTTTTTTATTAGTTCATCTGTGAGACTGACAACCGTTTTGATTAGCATGAAATATTGTTTCATTGAGAAATGTTAAAGTGGTCGAATGGCAAATTTAGAATAAATTGTATCAAAGTAGGGAGAGAGGTTTTTACCTAAACAAAAGTTTATTGATATATACATGTATAGTGATATATATATGTACGTAAAAATATATATGTAGGTACATAAGTACCTAAATACCATACCGTTGGAATATCGATTGTATTAAGTTGCTAAGGGAGGAAAAGCGCCTTTGTTCTGTCTAGGCAAAACAAAATCAGTGAAAATTATACAGTTGAATTAATTTCCCTGAAATTTGTATGCGTATACTTTAATGGTAAAGGGGCTGAAATAACGAGCTATCATTTGCACCTCGCCTGCTACTATATATACAACTAGTAAAAAAAAAGAAACACTTCCGATCACATTTCGAGACATGTATGATGTGTAAATATTGAAAGAACTTTTGCTCCAATCGATGAGCTTAATAGTTCGAGAAAATCCGATTACATAGAGATTTTTTTGTTTTACTATTGTAGCCACTGTTGTTTGATTGATTTGATTATCTCAAGGTCACACAATTTCATTGATTTTAATTTCCTTTAGAAAATGCAAATTTTTGACAACTAAACTGAAAAGCTGTGCCCTTGTTTGGTGAAAGTCACTCGGTAATATTCTAACGACAATAAAATGTCATTTTTCTACATTCGAATGTTGTTACACCGTTTATTTCTCATTGACAAACGAACAAGCGAAGCAACCTCATCGATGTAATCTCTCGTACTATAAACACCAAAAATTATCCATCAAATGGAACATGCATTTGAAAATATGACGCTTTTGATAACGTAGCCCTTTAAATCGCAATATGTTCCCGCTTGTTTAAGCGCCTTTTATCACAACTCTGCTTGACCAAAGATAATTTCGTCCGAAGAAATGTTACATTCCCCAAACTTACCGCTTTTTGTCTGATACTTTTTCCAACAGTAGGAAGTTATTGAACAACGTGCCTTGTAACCAATGCGATATTCTGCCATTATGTTTCTAAGACTATTTTTGTAATTAATATCGTAAACATACTTTCAGCAGAATTCGTTCCAACTGAAGTTTTCTTGAAGCAATCATTCTAAGTGTATGTTAATACAACTACTGAAAAAAAATTGAGAGGGGTTATTTTATTCTTTCTTTTACTCATTTACTTGTTTCAGTCAAATGACTGCGGCCATGCTGGAGCACCGCCTTTAGTCGAGCAAATCGCCCCAGTACTAATTCTTTGTACGCCTAGCACTTATTCTATCGGTCACTTTTGCCGGACGTAAACACACCAGCATCAGTTGTCAAGCAATGTTGGGGGGACAAACACAGACACACAAACACGCGCACACACTCACGCACACACATACACAGACACACACGCACATATATATATATATATATATATATATATATATATATATATATATATATATATATATATATATACATATATATACATATATATACATATATATATATATATATATATATATATATATATATATATATATATATATATATATATATATATATATATATATATATATATATATATATATATATAAGACAGGCTTCTTTCAGTGTCCGTCTACCAAATCCACTAAAAAGGCTTTGGTCAGTCCGAGGCTATAGTAGAAGATACTTGCCCTTGATGCTACGCAGTGGGACTGAACAGCATTTTATATCTTAATTTTTAGTCCAAACTTCGATCAATGTTGTTCAGTAATGTTAAACGTATTTGATAAAGTGAATGGCCTAATCTATAAACAGTTGAACTCACACTCATAATGAGGTAGAAAATTATTGGTTGTAAGGATTAATCCTCGTCAAGGAGAAACAATAAAAATCCTTCTCAGTGAGAAACAACATAAAAATCACACTTAAGAATTAATTTGCAGCTTGTAGTGACAATGAGCTTAATGTCTGAAATGTAAAATGACAATTACGATCTCGTTTCAGTTTTATTATATATAAATATAGCGATATATATGAGAATTTGAGTCACCACTTCATGGGCTACTTGCTGAAATAGCAACCAGATATGTAATAGTCAATTGCGCTACTGTAATATATTAGTAAATGAGAAATGATTTATGTTTTATAAGAAATCTTCAAAGTGCAAATCTTACTTGTACTTACCACAAATTAGATGATACTTAGATTAAAAAGCTTTGGTGAAGACATTTCTCTTGATGTGGTAACTAAAAATAATGACATGGAAACTATTTGACAGTAATACCTTCTACTTCAAAAACATATAGTTAAGTGTAAGCTAACCAACGTAATGCAGTGAATTCCAAATCATTTTAAATAATTAAATTTACACTCGTTATACAGAAAAAAAGCTGTCCTTTTAATCATTAATTGTCGTCAAGATACGAGTCAGAAATCGATTTATATACTGATATAAGGGCCGGCATTTGAAACGAATGTTTTAAATACTTTACATCAGGGTGACAATTGTAAAGAAACGTAAGCTTTATGATAAAATTAGATAAGGCATATTTATTATATCATTGTTGTTCATTCGAATTTAAAATAGGGATTCTCTCGAATAATTTAGTCTACTCTATTTTTAATTCATTATTATTTTCTAGCTGGGTGTCTGATCTATTGCAAACTGGTTAAACTTTACGAAGAACCTTTCACTATTAGGTTGCTACGAATGTCTGGTTCGTTGGTTTAGGATCATCTTTCAATCTTTGCAATTATATTAAAAAAGAAAGTAGAAACAATTCCACACACGTGGTTTAACAGAACTTTATTTCAAATTTTCTCCAAGCCGTTTCTTCCATGAGCATATACTTAATCTAAACACTATTTCAGCAAATATATATTCCCATATGTGCTAACATTTTTAAAGTTTGTGTGTTGGCGGAAGTTAGGTTGTTATTTCTAGAAGATCGATGGTCATTGAAGAGATTGCTTCAGCTTTGCCGGGCACTTCCCCTGGTTATTATCATTGCTTCTCTGCGTGTGACAGTGAAAATTGTTTCCCAGTAGACTGTATCGCCGAACGCTCTATTGCCCTGCTTCTTATTGAATGTATATTTCTGATGGGTTTTTTTCCCATCAAGTAGCGGATAAATGCAATTCGAATTCTCCTCCAGTTCCTGACTGGATGTTTCCCCAAGTTGCCCAAAGTTGTGAGAGGTTATACTTCCAGATGTTGAGTTAAAACCTTGAATTTCATATTGCTTTTTCTATAAACCTAAGATTAATCATTGCCTTCAATTAATAAAAGAATCCAACGAATACCCGCCATCTAGAACAATTGTATTTACTGTACTCCAAAATATGTGAACACAGGTTTAGGCAGAAACGTAGACCAAGGCAAAACGTTCATTTCTTCTGAAATTTTATTATTAACGTGTACGTATTCTCATTCTATTATTCTTATTCTCATATTGAAATAAGTTTCATAACGGAATATACTGGTACCAGTTATAGAGATATAGGGTATCTAAATATTTATCCTAATTATTATAAAAGGCAGTTTTAATAGAAACACTAAAGTGCCACACTGAATACTTTAGTCTATTGCAATCTAACTCATTTATTACATTCTGCGATAAAATCACTCCGGTGAAGATATTGTCATTCTTCTGGGTCGATAAAGTAATTACCAGACATGAATACTAAAATTCTTCAATTGATTCCTCCCTGCCCTTTAAATCTGTGGCCTTGTGCCAATGTAAGGAATCAATATTTCTTTTATGTAATAGCTTGAAACAGCAAAGTGCTGAAATAATTATATTGTAGCATTCCATTTCATTGATCGGAATTCCGAGTTCAGTTTCCCTTTAGATACATTTTGTAATTCCTGTAAAGTAATATGTGTGTGTATGTATGTACATATGTATATATATATATATATATATATATATATATATATATATATATATATATATATATATATATATATATATATATATATATATATATATATATATATATATGTCTGTGTGTGTATATGTATATATATATATATATATATTTATATATATATATATATATATACATATATGCATACAGCGTCATATACATACAAAAAAGCGTGTGTCTAATAGATTCTAGAGAAAATAACACTGAAGGTATATTGAATTAAAGCAGTTCTCAAATATTTACAGTAACAATCGATCTATAGCAATCATTGAACATAAAACAGAAACAACAAAATGAAATGGTTTATTGTTTGTAGAAATAAATTAATGAGCCTTGATACGTGTTTATTTTAACCATTAGAAAATCCTCGAGATGTGACGAGTTTCGCTTAAATCACATGTTATGCATGATGTACAAGAGTATGAATTAAAAAAATCATCTCAGAATTTAAGAAAATATTTTTTAGGTACTAAGAATGCGCAAGTGAATTTGAGTGAATTTCAAGATTAAATAGCAACAAAAATTACTTTTCCGAGCGTGAATATCTTAAACAATCTAAGACTAAGATGGCAACGTGCCTGTTTTTTAATTGAGTAGTTAAGATTTGTTGCCATTATTTCTTCTGTTGAATTATTCCGCTATTCCGTTCTCACCTTTTAGCTGGTAATCATTTAAATGTCTTCATTAATCCGTGACATAATTTTTAATTAGCCAATGTCAATTTAGTTTTCTACTAATTCTCTTATCTATCTTTATCTTTCAAGCCCATTCTTCAAAAATGCCATTAGCATTTATTAATATCTCGCACCTTTAAGGAACACAACAGATATGAGTGTGGAACTATCATTAAAACTTTAAGAAACGTCTAGAGATGTGTTGGGAGCTGATTAACTTTTATTATATTAATTATGTATAGGGATAATTAATATATTGACATGACGACCTTAAATTAGATTTTAATGATAATGTATGCCATTTAGAAATACCATTATCGATACAAAGGAATCAAAATGACTGCATCCACAGTTCCAAATGCATGTCATTAACAATTGTGAGTCTTTTCACTACTCTGCGAACACACTTTTGTGATGATAGGGCCACCTAAGTATTATCAAATAATAATAACTCGTTCTAAAGTCTGAAATTTTAGGAGAGGAGACTTGTCAATAACCCTGAACCCAGGACTTGACTAGTTCGTTATTTTACCGACCTCGTCAGGTTGAAAAGCACAGCTGCCGTCGGTGGTATTTGACGTTAAGACGCGAAAGAAATGCAGCGAAGCATTTTGTCTTGTGAGGTAACGATTCAGCCAGCTCGCTGCTTTACAAAAAAATGAAGCAGAAACTGGATTTTCATATCCAAATATTGAGAGTATTCTGCAAGGATATTGAAATAAGTTTGAGGTAAATAAGTGTCCAGTTCTAATTATGAAGAGGGGCCTGAAGATAAAATCTGATTGCATAAATTTACCACAGAATATCATTTGGTCGCTGTGGAACAATGACGGATAGAAATACTTTGGGGGTACTGTTATACGAAGAGATAATGGAAAGAGAACTGATAGAGGAAATCGCTGAATAGTAGAAAAGGAGTTAGAAATGTGCTCGAAACAAAATTAAATGGTAGGAATATCATTAAAGAAATAAATACATGGGCTATGCCACAATTAAGACACCTGCCTCTTTCTTTAGCTATGGTTTGTCCTTTCTAGGGACAAAGCGAGCTACAAAACTTGATTAAAGGAACCAGGTAGCTGCTCACAATGCTCAACGCACACCACCTTAAGAGTAATACCGACAGAATATACCAGCCACGAAAAGAAGGAAGCTGAGGATTACTAATCACAGAGGACACGATTAGTACTGTGAAAGGAAAAAAAACAACAGAAGAAGCAGATTGACAGAAATGGAATTACCTGGGCAATTGATGTAGAAAATCGAGGACGTTGAAAGCAAAGGACCCGAAACGAGACAGAAGCGTTAATTGTCGCCGCCCAGGAACAAGCCATTAGGAAAAAGCTAACAAAGACAAAAGATCAACAAAACTCAGTGAGACAGCAGTAAATGTAGAATCAGCGGGAAAGGCGACAAAAGCATCAATCAACTCTGGAGTGAATGCAGTTAGCTAACTGAAGAACAGGCAAGGTTTCGAAATTACAGAATAGTGGTATGGACACGGAGAAATGGTTGGAAATGACAAAATAAACAAACAGTGTAGACTCTGCAATTCCTTATGATACCAAAGTTAATACAAAAGATAGTGCAAAAATTGAGAAATACCAGACCTATCCAGAAAGTTGAAGAGAGAGTGGAATACTATAGTAACAGTTTAATCTTGTAATTGATATATTTTTCACAATACCAAAACTGTTACCTGTTACCTAACAGACTGTAACATACTGGAACGGAGACACGCATTTTATACATGCGGAAAAGTACCATCCTATATTCATCCTACTACTACTACTACTACTACTACTACTACTACTACTACTACTACTACTACTACTACTACTACTACTACTACCAATTTTGTTGTATTCGTTTGTACTTTCGCTTCAGCCCAGTAAATTTTGTCCAGAGGAGAAAGATCGTAAGAAGATTTACTATTTCAAACCAAACATTACTAAACATTCATACATAACATGTCCCCAACGTAGTTTTTCTGTTTCTTGAACTTAAATTTGAATTCGAATTTAATTCATGTCTCGTCAGAAAACATTTGCCTCAAACTTCTCTCCTAGCTTAACAACACACCATGAGGTCCCAAAGTACCCGCTCGCTGTCTCTCAATCTCTCACTATATCTCTCTCGCCATCTCTCCGGTTTTCTCTCAACCCCTCTGTAAGTACACAAGTCAGCTACTACTACTACTACTACTACTACTACTACTACGACTAATAATAATAATAATAATAATAATAATAATAATAAAAATAATAATAATAATAATAATAATAATAATAATAATAATAATAATAATAATAATAATAATAATAATAATAATAATAATAATGATTTTGTTTTATTCTTTTATATTTTTGCTTCAGCCCAGGAAATTTCGACCAGAGGAAAAAGATCGTAAGATGATTTGCTCTTTCAGACATAACTAAACATTCATGCATAACATTCCCCGACGCAGTCTTTCTGTTTCTGAAACTTAGATTCAAAATTGAATTTAATTCCTGTTTCGTCAGAAACATTTGCCTCAACAGCTTCTAATGTCCTCTCTCATCCGTACGTAGGACAACACCCACTCTCCACCTATTCGCCACCAGCAGCTTCCATTTGTCCAAGCAAACAACAGCTTTGAACGAATCAATCGACTCCTAAGCCTATTTGAATAACGTGCCTGTACACATATACTAGTCCGCCAAACTAGCATCCTACGTTCCTGACATAGCAAACTAAAAACCGAATCACACTACCCTCTCACCAAACAGAATGACTCCCCCATATAGATAGAGTAGCAAAACGAGCAGGCTGAACACTACCATTCTATTTTCTAAGGTCATAGAATGTACTTTAAATCAAAACGATACTGGCTTACTCACAGCGCAGTCACTACAAGGTCATAAACAACCACGACAGCAGCAAAAATGATCACAGAAGGAAAAACAAAAACAACAAAAACAAGGCCACCGTGACTACAGAAAATAGCAAAAATAGCCAGAACATTGAAAACAAGAGCACTCAGAGAGCGCTAACCTCTGCCAAGGCAGCACCAACGTCCTCTCAACGATTAACCGGAGATGATTTTTAAAATGAGAATATCTGTAATAAACTCGACTGCTCTCACCAACGAGAATACTAAAAATGAACCCTGACTGCTCTCAAAGATTAAGTAAAGAAACAGGAAATATAATCCAGAATCCTTGTCCGGTATCACATCGATTCCAAAATCTTATCAGTTCGTGCCAGGTACAAGGCCAAACATCTCTGGAAGTTTCATACGAATCAATCCAGGGGTTCTTCAGATATCTTGTCCATGGACAAACAAAGAAATAAATACGACTGAAAACATTACCTCCCTCTTCGCTAAGGCGGAGGTAATAATAAGAAGGTAATAACGTCAAAAGGAACAGTACAGCTTACGACAATGCTACAACTATCACTGACAGTAGCAATACAAGCAAATATTAAAAGTGATAATGATGTGCCCTGGGTATGGCATGAAACATCATCTGGTTGTGGCGTCAGGACGCGGGATGAATAATGTTACCCTTGACCATAACTTCATTCAGGTCACCGTTGAGCAGGCTGTAGTATCTGTAAAATCACCTCGAGACCTTGAAATAGCAGTTTGGTGTCTGGCAGGGTTAAGTCATAGAAAGATGGTGTCCTTTTAGCTTTGTTTGGCAACCCTCTATCGGGACACCATTTCTAGAGTGAAAGTAAGGAGAGACACAGCCAGAAGTAAATGACGTTTTGAGTTTCATTAGAACAGAAAAAATTAGTGAAACAAATCAGTTAATCATAGCTGCTACTAGATGGAACGCAAAGAACTGGAACAATAGATTAGATTAGTGACAGGAGATCTCAAGAATGAGGTAGTAATCAGAAAAGTGAATGGACAGTACAGGTTAGAAGAAAAGGGAAAACAAAAAGTACATGAAAGATTGTCACAAAGGATGACAGCGTTAAATGGTCAAACTGAAGAGACTTGATGCTAGATGCAAAGGCTTTAAACATAATAGATTGGCCGAATCAAACAGAAGACGTCTTTTTGAGGAAATAGTGGAGGACCAGCATCGGGAACCGGTTCCTGATGCAGAAGAAAGTAAAATATTTTGGGGGAAATTCTCGAACAGGCCGGTGAAACATAAAGAAAGTGCAGAGTGGGTAGCACAGGTGGAAAGACAACTTGCAGTTTTGCCAAGACAAAATGACGTCAGAATCGATATGTATGCAGTGAGACTAAGTTTTAAAAAATAGCAACTTAGAAAGGACCTGGCTTGGATGAAATACAAAGCTACTGGCTAAATAACTTTACACATTTGCATGAAAGGATCGCTGCTCAACTGGATGAATGCCTACAGCATAAAGACACTCCTACATTATAGATCCCTTGAAAGATAACTTAACATCACTAAAATCTACGTCTGAAATTCTTGTATGAATATGATAATTATACTGATGGCTTCTAAGGGCTAAGAGATACTGCAGTATTGGATATAATTCCAAAAAGGAGTAACGTGAACGGCAGCCCAACCGGATTGCGTTGAATACATATCTCTCATATCAAATAAGTTGTCTTTTAGAATATAAATCAAAATAGAGCTTGAGTAGTAAAATGTTGCTGATTCACAGTCGAATTTATCAGTGATTATTAATTTCTAATGGCTAGTTCAACTGGTTATAGCTTGATAAGAAAAGCGCTGCTGGCACATGAATTACCATGCACACGCTACAGATACGCTATCAGACTGTGATGGTGTCAATTATTTTAACCAGAGCTCACTCAGTTCGGTGACACATTTCCTACTGAGAAAGTAATTATATATCTAATATATTTACCATATTCATAAAACAGACACAGACGAACGTAAGCATTCATATGTGTAAATATATATAGCAATAAGTGTAGGCATTTATCGTTATTCCTCTACCTATCCGTCTCTCAATATCCGTATATGTGTGTGAGTCTGTGCATATATATATATATATATATATATATATATATATATATATATATATATATATATATATATATATATATATATATACATACATATATATATATATCTCTCTCTCTCGCTGCTATAATGTTAAACTGTCGTATGTCCAAATTTGGCCAAATGCGTTTTGTTCAATATTTACTTTTCCTTGCAATAGTCGGGCTTTTGGTCAAACTATTCTATCGCCAGCTGCTTCAGATGCCAATATATAAAAAATTGTGAAAGTGTAGTACAAAGTTTTTGATATGGAATGGTGAAACTATCTTTTCGTTTTCTGAAAATTCAACGTTTTGAACTTACGACATTTTTACATAATAGTATCGATATATATATATATATATATTTATATATATATATATATATATATATATATATATATATATATATATATATATATATATATATATATATATATATATATGTGTATGTATATACATATATATATATATATATATATATATATGTGTGTGTGTGTGTGTGTGTGTGTGTGTGTGTGTCTGTGTGTGTGTGTGTGTGTGTATGTATGTATGTATATATATATATATATATATATATATATATATATATATATATATATGTATGTATGTATATATAAGGTTGAGGAGGGTATTGGATTTAAATCTACAACATTAGCCAATTATATTCATCACCTCAAAAACAAAAATACCCAATACACCTTAAAATGGTCCATCTTAGACTCTGGAACTCCATACCAGGGCCAGCGCTCCAATTGCAAGCTTTGCTTAACGGAGGCGTTCCATATTTTAAAATACAATTCTCCCACTCTACTTAATGGATATAACGAAGCGTTTAGCAACTGCAACCACCTCTCTTTCCACACATTCAGGTTCTATCACAAAATTGCACTAATGATCACGCAACATAATAACACAACCCCCCCCCCCCCCCCAGGCAACTTATTCAACCTGGCAAAAACATCCATCTTTCACCATCTTTTGAATGGGATTATTTCCTTTCGATCATCTCACCACGCATATACCACCAAATCTATTTCTCCTATTCTCAGTTTCACAAGAACACCACCTACACAAACAGACTACGTCACCTCTTTCAATCCCTTTCCACCGTCTATAAATAGGCTTGGCAGCATCCTAAAATATGATACTACTAACTACCTTTCCCACCCATCCCTTTCCTTTATCTCTGTCCTTGGTTTATCACTCATACCCCCCCCCCCCACCTATATACTACACACACGCATTCCTTCCTACTCACTAGACCTTTTAACCTCATCCCCCTATTTCTCCTTCACTCTATATGCTCATCCCCTCTACCCTGTTAACACCAACTGACCATAAATATATCGCTACCATCCTCCGCTTCTATATCTCCTCTATCCCCTTTCACATTCTGTCTTGACTTGATCTAATTACCGCTCACTTTTCACTTGACTTGGACATTCTTCAAGTAAACAAGCAAAAATCCATCGCAATATGGAATATATATACCTCTGCTATCTATGCTATATCAACTTTCGTTCCAATATAAATTTCAGGATTATTCACACAAGGATTACTTTGCACGGATATTTACCACTGGAACGAAACTACACTTCAAGTACTATTCTCTCTTTTTTCAGCACATCACACTCTTTACCACTTCATACTAAAAATATCCGCCTATGGATATAATAATAGATTACTTTATTTTTTCTGTCTCCGATGAAGGGAAGTACTGGATCTTCCCAGAAACAGCTGTAAGACTCTATCCATAAAATTCTTCAACCTTACCTTTGCTCTCTTTATCCTTTTGTTTTTATATATTTACATGTATATATATATATATATATATATATATATATATATATATATATATATATATATATATATATATATATATGTATGTATGTATATATATATATATATATATATATATATATATATATATACATACATTCATACATACATACACACATACATACATACATACATACATACATACATACATATATGTGTGTGTGTCTTTCACTCTAGTCTCTCGTGGACCAGTGTACTGAGAATTGAGTTTGACGGCGTCGGGTCACGTCTATCACCCTCATGCGCGCACTCACACGTACACACATATATGTACTTATATATATATATATATATAAATATATATATATATATATATAACTGAGAATTTGTGTCTGTCTATGATTCTGTATGTGTGCACCACTAAACTCGAGAACTATCCAACCGATTTCATTCAAGTTTTAGACATGCATTACTTATTGTCCATGGATTGTCATGGGCCACAAAAAATGTTCAACTTCTTGCCTAATGCGAGCCCGGAGTAATCTCATAGACTGTTTCGGTATTACGTGTCAAATGTTAAACAACATCTCCATTGTAATGTGATATACTAGTTTCACTTTTATATGGTTTCAAGTTCAGTAGTTTCACTTTTAATACTTTCCCCCCGCCAAGGAAGGAGATTATGTTTTCATCATTGTTAGTATGTCCGTTGTCTGTCTGTGTGCGAAATAACTCAAGACGTTGTGAATGGTATTTGATGAACCTTGCCGGAAGAGTTGCTAATGACACAAGGAACAGATGATGAAATTTTGGTAGTGATCCGGGATTTTTTCTAGATTCTTGAAGGATTTTTCCTTTGTTATATTTACTTTACATGAAGTATTACAATGTTACGCACTTTGATTATCTCCCTTGAAAACACGTTCATCATTTCCACGTAACCTATGGTGGCGTTGCTGTTTCTAAAGTTTATTTTCGTTTCTCTATTAGTAATTTTACTCGAGTATCTATCTTAGATTTCAAGGATGACACGACTAGCCTTGACTATTGGGATGACATGACAAATCCTTGACTATTGGGATGATTCCTGTTTTGAAATTTTTTTTTTAATCATATGGCTGTGTTATGTTTTTGTATATTTATATATGTATGCATATTTATGTATGTATATATAGGTATTTATATATTTTTAGTTTTGTATATATGCATGTATCCCCGAACAGCACCTCTTATGCATGAGTGAAAATCTCCCCCGTAGACTGAATATTGGACAAGTTGCTCCTTTTAAAATTCGACCGTCAGTACAGAGTAAAATGCAAAAGGAATTTAGCGCCACAAAGTTAATACGGTTAGGAATAAATAAATATTAAGTGGGTGCATAAAACAGAAATCCATTTTGCAACAGTTTTAGTCTGCGATAATCTCTTAGTAGACTCATTAACGAATATGGAATATTT
>NC_142933.1:95910641-95918141 GCF_046866305.1 Octopus bimaculoides
ATAAGTAAAAATGTTATTAAAATGAAATATATTTATCATAAATTATTCTTTCTAATTTTCACAAAAGACCAACAATATTGATGGGAGGTGCAAGTCGATTGCATGGACCCCAGTACTAAACTGGTACTTCCTTTATTAACCGTGAAAGGATGAAATGTAAAGTCGATTTCGGTGTAATTTGAACTCACAACATAAGAACACGGAAGAAATTCAGCGAAGCATCTTTTACGACGTAGGAAACGAGTCTGCAAGCTCACCATCTCCCTTTCATGATTAATTGACCACAGTTTTGTTCTCAGTGGATTATAATTTTTATAGTGTATGAACTAAAGTTTACACGGCAATTATTTTTGGTTTACAATTTTTAGTTATGCCCTTTGCTTTGGATTAAGTTCATTTTTAATACTTAATTTATCATATTTGCTATCTAATCTTTGATCATAATCTCAACTCTTCATATACGAAAAACTGTGGAAATTGATATGAATAATAACATGCAATAGTTTTTACAATTTTAGCTCTTGATCTACTGCCTTTGGTTTGATATCATCGATTTTTGAGTAGGTTGTACATATTTGTTAGTGTTCATAGTCCTGCAACTATAATTTTACTCTTGGCTTTTTTGTTGCTTGATATATGTGACTGTATTCTTTCTTAATTATCTTTATTCTTATTTTCCCTTCATGTAATGCATTTGTTCTACACCTGTAAATGATACGTCATTGAAAATTGGAAGGTGAAATAGTAAAACAAAACTTTATAAATAGATATGAAGTGTGAAACAAATAATAAACAAAAAAATATAACACTATGATTTTACCTTCGTACCCGTTAGGTTTTCATCTTTAGTAGTATATTTTATATATTTATATACTTTGTTGTATTCCTGGCTCTTTATATTCAGTCTTGGTTATTAATCTCCATTACTCTATGATGGCTTATTCACGTTTCTTGGTTATATTGTTAGTTTCTTTTTAGACTTCATCATTATTCATCTACGTTCTACTGTTATATACTTGTCTTTACTTGTATTTGTTTTATATATTTTTGCATTGATATTGCTTATACATGTTTTAAAAGGAAAACAAAAAGTAGATAATCAGCAGGTGGAAGTGAAAGTTTAGAAATTGAAATTAATTATGAAAATAAACATAAAACGAAAGGAAAAAATAACTACATACTTTACTTCTACAAATACATGGCGTCATTTCTGTATCCCTTAGGGAGATATAATGTGGACTGTTGTGGTCGATAGAGTGCAAGTTTAAAAACTAAG
The DNA here is from genome assembly GCF_046866305.1 of Octopus bimaculoides. Lineage (NCBI taxonomy): Eukaryota > Metazoa > Mollusca > Cephalopoda > Octopoda > Octopodidae > Octopus > Octopus bimaculoides. Next base: position 95,911,918 of record NC_142933.1, read on the forward strand.
AAATCATTGTTAGTTGTTCAAGTGTAGTAATGGTTGTTTATATGTTTTGTATTTTTAATGATATTTGTTATTTTTCATAATTTATTAATGTTGTATGTTGGTTATGTATGTTTATCCTAGTGAATTCATCTTTGTTGAAAAGTACTCATTATTCAGTTTCATTATTCTTTTCATGTTGTTAACATTTTAATTTTTTCTTTGTCATGCACCACTACTGTTGATTATGCAGCTTTTGTGAACAATATTTTTTATGGTAAATACACTGAAAGTAACTCTGTATGTATTCTTGGTACATGTGATTGTATTCTTTGATGTACATATTTTGTTTAATTTTGCTTATAATTGTTAAAAAATCAAAAACTATGTAGGCAGCAGGTGGATGCAAAGCTTCTGAAATTGCGGTGTATTGTAAAATTAATAATGCAATGAAAACAAACCATATTTACCTTCATGACGACTTAATTTAATTTTGTGCCTTTTGAGTAACAATGGTGGGGTTACGAACAAAAGCGACTTTATTCTTTGTTCCGGCATTAAAAGTAACTTTATTCTTTGTTCTGCATATGTAGTTCTATTTTATGATATGTTTGGATTGGCGGTTTCGTTCATTTTTGCCATTTATGCGTCATTCCTCTCGCCAATTAATACTACTTCTTCAACTGGGATTGCATTGCTGGTTGTTAATTATTTTAATTCTGCTTATAGGTGATAAAAATTAAATAAAGAATAATTGAGTTTTAATGAAGATACCATGGTAATTCAGCTCAGCTATGGTTAAAATCTTATTTCTATATTTCGTCCCTTATCATTTGGTGTATTGAGATCGCATTCACTGTGATTTTCTCCTTTGCTCCTAACATCTCGTTATATTCATCTTTATAATTGTTAAATTAAAATTAGAAAATTTATGCTTCAAATTAAACTTTGTAAATGGAAATTAATTATGAAACTAAGAATGAAATTAAAATAAATACAGCATAATTAACTTTTTGAAAACCTAACTTTAGTTAAATCACCCACAGCTATTGTTATTGGTGGTAGAAACACAGAAATGGAAATTACATTTATTCTCTAGTTTGTCATCCTGTTATATATTCATTTATATTTATTTATTCATTTATAGTGAAATATTTCTTTCAATATTTGTTTATAATATTAGTTCCTGATCTATGGTCGTTGGTTTTTCGTCATTGTTTTTAAGACTTCTTACTGCTTTCTTGATGATTTTCATAGAGCTAGCGCTATGATTTATAGTTTGTTCTGCACAGTTGCTTATATTTAGACGTAATTTTTTAACCTTTGAGTCAAAAAAACTATTTGTTCCTCATCGGCAGGTGTTATAAGATATCAATTAAAACAAAAATATATAAATAGAATAAGCAATGGAAATTAATTATGATGCAAGTAGAATTAAACTAAAGCCTAGTTTCCTGAAAGAAAATTTTGATTCTTCTGGTGTTTTGTTTTTTATATTTATATACTCTGTATTTTGGTTATATTACGACTTCCGCTATATTGGTTATATTGCTTCTTCATCTTATTTGATAGCGTTTATTCTACATTTATTATAAATGTTAGATGTTTTCAATTCCTATTGCTGCAAGCATTGTTTCTCCAGGTAGTATTACATTCTGAGTTCTTAATTAGTTTTATTTTCAGTTTATTCAACAGATATAAATATGACACCTTACTATAACACAACCTCCTTCTGCACAACGCTTTTAGTTGTTTTATTTTCACCTGCGAAATAAACGCAAACTGATACACGTTTTGACATTCTAGAAAAGGTTACACATACTTTCATGTGTAATTATTTAGACAAATATTTTTTTCTAATTTAGAAGGTATTGATGAAAGAGTCTAAGCGCCAGTTGTCTTCTTCATGGAGGCATGTCAAAAATCTTCACCTGAGAGCAAACCTATGACTAAAATGCCAGCCACTGTCTTTTATTGTCATTCTTTTAGAAAACAGTGTACTTCCATTAAATGCAGTCTTCCGCTGATCAGCAGTTCTAGTTTTTGTTTTAATATATGAAATCCTAATTATTTTTAAATAACTAAACGCTAACGGTAAGATTTCGCTTTCGCGCATAATTTCCAAGGAAATAAGGTATAATCTCTGATGGGACTAAGAGACAATTGAACTAGTTATATTTAAACTAGAAAATACTGTCAGTGCCCGATTTGATACTTCATAGCTATAGACAAATATATAGACAATTAATATTGATGGAAAACTGTCGGTTCAGGTCTCATACAGAAAATTCTGAGGGGTAACCCATGGTTTCATCAATGGAAAGGTAATGATCTAGTTTTCCAGAAAGGAAACGCTACTGTTCATATATAATTGAATTTTAGGGATATGGTGAATGTTAGGAATATAAAATAAGTACCTTTAATGATACCGTATGTATTAGGGCTCTCATCCCATGAAATCCATAAAATACCAGTTGGCCCCTCCACAAAATTTCAGGCCTTGTGCCAATAGTAGAAATGATTATTATCATTATTTAAAAAAATATTATTGAGTGGGAGGGCAGCGCATGCCATCAAAGTGACACTGGTGTAAAATATACGAAGCCTAGTATACTCATTATGACAACCCGTATCATACGGGTATGCCAGGTACATGCATCTCAACCATATGTGCGCGACATAGTGATTTCATATTATTATGGTAGTCTGACCTTAGAGTCCCTCATATCGTGAGGCATTCTTGTATAGTAATGCCCTTATATAAATAAATAAATATATATATATATATATGTGTGTGTGTGTGTGTGTGTGTGTGTGTGTATGTATACATGCATGCATATATATATATAGATACATGCATATATACACTAGCACAGCTAGAATGTGTGCCACCGCCGCACTCCACAAAAAACACATATTGTCTTTAGCAGATCCAAAGGTGGTGCCCTTTTAAAAGTGCCGTCTGGGTCGGACCGCCTCTACCGAACCTAACTACGCTGGTGCATATATATATATATATATATATATATATATATATATATATATATATATATATATATATATATATATATATATATAGGTGAGAAAGTTGGTAATTACCTCCCCCTATCTAGAACTCTTCTTTTCAGACTGGAGCGAACACATGTTACAATGAAGTAGAGAAATTTGAAAAGACAACACGAAACCGGTTATTTCTCAAAATACAATGTTTATATACCAAAAAGATTTTATAACATTTTTCTGACATAATTTAAATATATGCTTTAACCATGTAACACAAGCCTTCTGTAGTTTTTCACTCCTATTATCTTTTATATATATATATATATATATATATATATATATATATATTTGTGTGTGTGTGTGTGTGTGTATGTATGTATGTATGTATGTATGTATATATATTCGCACGTGTATTTGTACACGTGAGTACGTGCCTCATGTCTGCATATCTTGGTTAATGGTTAGGAATATATACACGTCTAAAGAAAGTAAAACGTACAAATTTTAAATATTAATTCACTATTTTTCATTTATATCAACTTGCGTGTATGTATATATGTATGTATACATGTATGTATGTATGTATGTATGAATGTATGTATGTATGTATATATGTATGCATGTATGTATGTTTGTAAGTATGTATGTATATATGTATGAATGTATGTATGTATGTATGTATATATGTATGCATGTATGAATGTATGTATGTTTGTAAGTATGTATGTATATATGTTTGTATGTATGCATATGCATGCTACTACTTGCATCTCTGTGCGTGTGTATAGATACGGCTGTGTATGAGTGTGCCATTATCATTAAATAAACTATTTTTGGTGTTTTGTTCTTCCGTTAATTAAATAATATCTCCTCACATAGCTGGTATATCGCATTCTCAATATCTACATGAATAATAGACATATAGTTCATTATATGTTACCAACCATAATGACCTCGAATCTCGACAAGATTTTCTCATTATTGACGTTGTTAATTTTCTCGCAAATGTAATTTGAGTAAATTTATATTTTCTCTTACTTGTTTTCTTGTTCATGTTACTAGCTTGCTTGCTTGCTGCTGCTGATTTTGGTGCTGTCACTGTTGTTAATATTTTTGTTGTTGTTTGTTGTTGTTGTTGTTGTTGTTGCCGTTCTTGTTATCTCATATTGCTGCTGCTATTAAGCATTTTTCTTGTTATTTTTGCTGATATATTAGGATAATTACTATGTTTGTTGAAAAATACAATATAATGTGTCTACCAGACAAAGTCGACACTAATTTAAATGATCACAAGAGAAGCCAAAATTTGCTTTCTTTTTCGAAGTTTCTAGAACACTGAAGCTAAACAATCCAGTACTTCATCAGATTCCTACAAAGCGTATTGACTTGGGCTCCAGCACTTAAATGCATCTTAGTTATTTTCTAATTAAATCTAGTAAATAATGAGAAATAATTTAACAAGCCAAATAAATATGAAAAGTAAAGTACGTAAAAATGCGTAAGGCTGTTAATGAACAACGTAATAAATATTTCCAAAGTGCACAATAAATTATATAGTACAGGTTTACAGCAAAATTAGATGCGTTATTCTGTTTTTTTTTTATCTTAATAGACAGGATTTCGGACAACCAAGAAACAATTCTTGTTTAAAAGTGGTTATTGATATAATTTTGGCGTCTAGAATATTTTATTTGTGAGTATTTCGAAGAGAATAAATATATATATTACACCGTATTCTATATAAAATAATACAGTTTACATATCAGGTTATAGTTTCGTCTAGATGCGAAACATTTCGGATTTGAAATCTCTAGACAAAACATACTGTAAAACTCAATCAATATCTTCTCATCTTTGAGTATGCATATCTCCGTTGTAATTAAGTGGCCCCCAGCTGAGGGCTTGTAATTATGTACGAAGCAAACTCATATCGTATATAATACGATATATACGCGCGCGTACACACACACACACACACACACACACACACACACACACACACACACACACACACGCACATACACACTCATACGCACACACACATGAACTGTACGTTATTCGAAATATATTTGCGACTTTTTAACTTGTAGAGGCAAACTTACTGCAATTATTGAGGAGAAAAAAATGTCCTCTTATGGTAAAAGGGGCAATTCACCATATCTGCCCACTGTTTCCCCCTATAGGTTTCTCGTGACAGATGTTTCTGGCTCTTTAGCCTTGCTCAATGGGAAATTCCTGAGAGAGGTAACCCTGGGGACAAGAAACAATCAACATCAGAGACTTAGTTGCGCTCGAGGACCACCTGGTCGGAATAAATATAACAGCATCCGTGCCAAACAGTGATTAGGAATAAACTAAGTTTACGTTAGTCAAAATATGATTGTCGCAGCTTTTAATTCCTAAATGCAAATTCACTGCAAGGCCTTGAACCTTCCCAGAATTTTTTTCTACTCGTTATTTCCCATTGAGTGAGGCTAAAGAGCCAGAAATGGTCATCACAGATACAGGGAACCTGAGCAGATATGTTTTTACACCTTTTACCATCCCTTTTCCCACGGTAACTGTGTTCCCAGAACGCTAAAGATGTTCAAACAGAGTGAGATGAAGCCTACAGCAAGATGCAATAGCCAGGTGATATAGAGATATGGATGGGAAAAGATCCAAAGCAACTTACCTAGGCCATTGTTCGAGAAAAAGCTGACATTAATTCTGGCATAGCTGGACTTACTTCTGTAAGCGCTGGTTTGATAGATTATCTTGCCGTTGTCAATACGTGATTTGTCAAAACAACACATAATCCTTCAATATGGAGCTGACCATGGTGTTGACGTATTAATTTATAAGCACTGACTACTCTTCTACGTTCCTGGTACAGCAACATGTGACCTGAAGCATTCACTTACCCAGTGGTTTCTCAAAATCCAAAACTTGCCGAAACAATGCCTGTGAATAATACTAAAATTTCTGGTTAGTAGTGATTTACAGTCACCATTGTTCCGATACCGGGATATCATACCGTGATGTAGCACCTGAATAACAAAGCAAATTGCGATAACAGTAGGCACCGATGTTCGACTATAACAAGCACGTTAGACTGATCAAATAAAATAGCCGCTTAGCTATATATATATATATATCATATTATGCAAATGTATCATATTATGCAGAAATTGTGCTGGTTAGATCTATCCAATTTTGTATACCTTCTGTTTTATCACAGCTAATTAGACTATTTGCATGCAGGA
>NC_142933.1:95923141-95953141 GCF_046866305.1 Octopus bimaculoides
TCATAAAACATTCAGGACAATAAAATTCATAATAACTTATATCTGATATAGTGACGTGAAACTAAATACTGTAAGACATATTGTATGAATCTCTATCACAGATGCAATACATTGATATTGGGAATTTATTGATTTTGTTTACCCTTCTTCCAAGTTCACAGTTTACAAGAAACAGATAAAAGTAAATGAATCACTAGTTACCCTGACAATCATATCAATTAAAATCAATTAAATGCTTTCAACAAACATCAGTTGCTGGCAGTGATTATTTAGATGCATTCGAACACGTAGCGAACCCTAATTTTACAGATGGATCGAGTTGATATTTGCATGAAGAATATAATCATATTCACAAAAGCTCATGTAAAATTTAAGTTGTAATATTATCATTTCAATTATAAGTAAAAGACCAGATATTTTCGCGAGATGTGGAGTAAATAACTAAGTCCACCCCAGTATTTGACTGGTATCTTACTTGATCGATTTCTAAAGTATGAAATATAATGGTGACTTTGTTGGGATTTGATTTCAAACGTAAAGACTCAGAAACAATACCACACACAATTTCATCGACACTAAGAACTGATCGTATTCCTTAGAATAAAAACAAGACATTATGCACCAGAAACTTATGAGCAACGTCATTGTACTAACTACTGACATTTTAATAACTACAGGCAAAAATTATCCGTTCAGATATTAATAGCCAATTCATTATTTAACTTCCGTTGGTCGTTACGCTAAAACGTAATGGGTTATACTTTCGAATTAAATTTATATTTATCAGTAGATTTTCCAGCTTATAATGCATCAACATTACTTACATGTCTTTTCCCGTAGTTTATTCACATTCCCCCTTCAAGAGACTACAGTTTTGGATCTTAATTCTTAGCATACTAATCAAATGTTTTCATAGTTTTATAATATACGAAGAAATGATGGTAAGTATAGTTGAGAATCGCTCTCAATATTAAGAAATGACAGGACAAAATATTTTTGTTACATTTATTAGCAGAAGAGCTATTAAAAACTAAAACATCATATGATGTGTGTAAGTAGTTAGATGCAATATTGATGTGTTAATTATACATATGAACATGAATTTGTTTCCAATACAAATTTCTGGAATGCCAAATGTGTTGGCAGTCACCGTTTTTAATTCCATAAGTCTATCATCAATAAGACTAACTCTGGATCCTAAATGATATGTTATTCATTTAATTTCTTGTGGTCGAAAGCAATATCGAATTCCAGAGAGACTGGACTGTAGCAGATAGAAATATATATACAAAGTAAGTAATATAAGGGTGTAACTATTTTATATCAAATAGCGTTGAGTGTAGTTAGGCTCGAAGCCCACAAGATTGTCGATGTGGTTTCACTACAGTGTGAAACATTTCTGTATCGTTTCGCGCATGATTTACTTTCATTCACAAAATTGTTTGGAAGTATTGTGTCTCAAGATAAAGCTCATTTTAAACTAAAAGTTAAAAATAACTTGCCCTACTGAATATGATTGCACAACGATATTTTTTCAATAGGCATCATCTCAGCCGAGGAAGGGAAATAACCCAGAAACCATGGTCCACAGATATTATTTTGTGCTGGGTGGGGGTGGTAAACTCCCCTATTTGGGAATATAATGACACAAATAGTGTGTCGTATAGCCAGGTGGAAATGGTGTTTCCTGGGGCTAAACAACAATAACATCCGTTCCAACTGGGACTGCCAGATTATGTTGGCAAATAATCTTTACTTTAAAGTATTATTTCTGAATGTCTCTCGTTGAGAGATTTAGAAATAGTAATGTTTCTATTTATAAAATATATTGTTTTGACATTTTCGTGCATAACAAATAACGAACGCAAAAATGATCACAACTCACTTCAACATACATGAGAACATGCCAGCTTAGTCTCCTTTAGTAATACCAATGCAAAGATTACTTATTTAAAAAAAAAATGCTTTGTAGTAGGCCTTGCCTGCTTATGAAGCATGGAGTGAACATTGACGATTAAATCACATTCAATAGCTATTAAAATGAAATCTCTGTGCCTCATGCTCATTAGTAAATTTGTATGGCTATTTTCTGTGCGAAAAATGCTTAAGTTAAATGACCTATCGAAAATTGCTCAGAATTAATTCGATGAACATTTGCTTCCGTTAATAAATCTTGGATAACTTTTTATGGTTGTTAGTATTAGTTTATAATCAAAGGTATATTACACTAAAAATTAAGTCAAATTTTAATGTTATGAGCACAATATATGTGATGTATTCCGTATGTTTCTTCTAGACAAGAAAATATTCCCAGTAAATTCATTAACTACTCCAATGCTAATTAAATTGCGATAACTAGAAAAATTTGTTTTCCAGAGACATAGTAAAACAGCTTGCGAAGATCTAGAAAACTACGTTTTAAAGCATTTGGCCATTTTCCATTCATGTAGACGTATTGATTGCTACTGAAGGAAATGACCGATTGCTATAAATATGATAATATTTAGTACTTCCGTTTACAGTAATTGAGTTAATGTGGTTTAGAGGTTAGAGGTTAGAGTAAATCTCAGTCAAATAATAAAAATGGAACTGTTTTGTCATAAAGGACGCACAGGCGTATTAGATGAGCCCCTATTTCAGCAGCACATAGAGAAAGGAAAGCTTTTCGTATAAGTCCCGGGGATATTCTATGAGACGTGTCTTTGAAAAACGTGCATTTTATATACTATGAAATACTGTAGTTTGATCTTAATTCAAAATGTGGGAGAGAACACCAACAAAGTAGAAATGTAAATGCCTGACTGTGCCGTTTCATGCTCCCCCAAACGTAGGAATAAGAATCACGAGAAGCTAATGAGAAGCGGTTAGCAGGCCCTTATTTCAGTACTTAGGGTAACAAATCTCAGGAAGGATTATGAGGTCTTATTCCCGAGTTATACAAATAGTGTGGCGAACAGTTCACATAATACTAATGTAAAATTTAGGATTACATTTAAAAGAGATAAAATAAAATATAGGAATCCTGCTTTTTCACTAATGGATCCAATAGAATAAAGTCATCACTCTTGGATAGATTCATATTTTTATTCTATGGTTAAAGTGCCAGACTACACAACACGATGAAACGTTGTTTCGATGTTACAAAGTAATTGACATTACGCTGTTGTTGTTATTTTTACTGCTATTATTTCTTACGGTTGTGGAGTCGTAATGACCCAGTAGTTAGGGCTGCAGACTCACGGTCGTAGGATCGCGGTTTCGATTTCCATACCGGGCGTTGTGTGTGTTTATTGGGCGAAAACACCCAAAGCTCCACGAGGCTCCGGCAGTGGAGTTGTGGCGACCCCTGCTGTACTCTTTGACCACAGATTTCTCTCACTCCTTCGTCCTGTTTCTGTTGTACCTGTATTTCAAAAAGCCAGCATTGTCACACTCTGTGTCACGCTGAATCTCCCCGAGAACTAAGTGAAGGGTACACGTGTCAGTGGAGTGCTCAGTCACTTGCACGTTAATTTCACGAGTAGGCTGTTCCGTAGATCGGATCAACCGGAACACTCGTCGTCGTAACCGACGACAGAGTGCCAACATTCTTACGGTAAGTCTTATTCTGGACGTTGTTGCCTGCATTAAACGGTGTTGTTTAGCTTTTCAGCATCAGTGTGTGTTTTAGCTTACCGATGTCCAAGGATGTACCAGATGCGATCTTTCCTTTTGTAATATTTTTAGGAATACATTTGACTAATAGGAGATTGTGGGCTATTATTTATATCGGCAAAATTTCTTTCATTAGCACACTATACATCGCAAACAGAGCAGACTCACCTAAAAAAGCAGTGAGTCCAGAGGACATTATAACTCAAAAAAAATCTTCTACTGGCAGATCAGGACTGGAACGTTTTAATCATAGCAAAGTTCAATCAGAATTAAACGTAGGCCCCAAACAACAAGAGAGCCTCTACAATGTTTCAGAACCTTTTAGAATCACCAGCCAAATCTCCATCATATTATGCCTTTTTTAAATAAGGAGAAAGAACATATTAGTTAATATAATCCTACATTAACTTAAAACAAGAACGTCACTTCGGGAAAGCTTTTGATCATAGGCCTGCTCAAACGTGAGTGACCTAGGGGTAAAATATAGAATGTATACATAGGAGGTATCACTTCTTTGGTTTTATATTTATGTGATTGTTCCCGTGCTTATTGATTAGAAAGGATAAAAATACTTAGCAGGAAGTTCTCTTTTTTTTACATTTATTTTCGGCATTTTTATCATAGACTGATGAACTATAACAGCAACAAGAACAACAATTTAAATGGCTAACTAGTAATCACTTGGCATTGTCTACAGAAATATATAAGTTTGTTTCTCTGATTAGTTGGCTTGGTCAAAAATAAAGCATGGATAATAAGGAAAATCAAAGAGAATCACAGAGGGTGAAAGAATAACAGATGAAAAAGAAAGAATGTGTGAGAGAGAGATAAAGAGAGAGAGAGAGAGAGAGAGAGAGAGAAAGAGAGAGAGAGAGAGAGAGAGAGAGAGGGGGTGGAAATAGAAGCGGAGATAGAAGAGTACACGTAGAGTGGTTGATGGTTGTATAGGTATGAAGATAAATTTTGTATGTATGAGAGAGAGAGAGAGAGAGAGAGAGAGAGAGAGAGAGAAAGAGAGAGAAAGAGAGAGAAAGAGAGAGAAAGGAGATAGACAGACAAGCATACACAAAAGAGAAATATAGAGAAAAAGAAGACTAAGAAGGGAGAATGAAGTGCAGAGAACGAATGGTTGAAACAAGGTTATGGTACAAGAGGTGTATTTTTGGCCGAGAGGAAACAATTATTAAATATCAATTACAAATAAAGTACAGGCTTTATAGATAATCTATATAAAAATGCATATATATATGTGTGTGCGCGTGCGCGAACGCACACGCGCGGATGTAATTATATAAATTTATATATATGTATACATAAATTTATACATGCATACATTCACACACATACACTCACATACGTATATATATATATATATATATATATATAAATAATATATAAATATATGCATATATCCATAAATATATGTACTTACTTACATCTATATGTATACATGCATGCATATATGGGTACAGAACATAAAAAAAAACGTTAAACACAATGAGAAACGGAAACAGAAGACGAACTTTTTTTGAACAACGAAAAAAAAGAAGTTCATTGCTGATTGTTCACAGTGTAACACTAGTCCCTGAGAGACGAGACATACAACATAAAAGAATATTTCCCTTCATCAGTTATCTATCTATCTGTCTATCTGTCTGTCTATCTATCTATCTATCTATCTATCTATCTATCTATCTATCTATCTATCTCTCTATCTATTTATCTGTCCATATCTGTCCATATCTCTCTCACACACACATATATATATATATATATATATATATATATATATATATATATATATATATATATATATATGTGTGTGTGTGGGTGTGTGTGTGTGTGTGTATGTGTGTGTGTGTGTGTGTACCTGTAATGTGTTAACGGCATCTTTCAAGTTAAGGCTATATCATATGTGAAGAACGTAAATACCTCTACATCTACATACTAATTCGATCTATTGATGACCATGCACTACTCTAACTCGCTGAGCTATATAATTTTGAAGCAATATCGTCTCAGAATGAGAAAAAATGCAGAAGACATATATACTATAATAATATGTTTAAAGATACTACGCATTTATGAACTGTAGAGAAGGTATGATAACCTTTTCTGAAAAGCTAACTCAGCACTATAAATTAAGAAAATCAAGTTATTGTCTTTAAAGGTCAGTCACTGATTTATTACAATACACTACATTTTAATGTTAGTTGGAGCTGAATATGGTTATCGCATAAGAGTCGGCAACATTGTAGTTACTGACATCTTTGATACTACTTACTAGTGCTTAGAGAACTAATGGAAGCGATTTTGAGGTGGTCAATCTGCTTCTTGGAAATAGTACCCGAATTTGCCTCAAAATATAGCCCACCGTTTTAAAAATGATAAGACGAATAATTTATCCCTGGGTGAACAATCTGCTGAGTGTAGTTCTATTCAGACGGATCCGACTTGTGGCTTAGCAATCATAACGGTTAGTAACATTCGGAGCTGTATAAGGCGGTGAGCTGGCAAAACGATCACTGCGCCGGAGAAAGTGCTAGGCGGCATTTCGTCTGTCTTAACGTTCTGAGTTCAAATTCCGCCGAGGTCGACTTTGCATTCTATCATTTCAGAAACAATAATATAAGTACCATTTAAGCGCTGGGATCGATGTAATCGATTTTACCCCTACCCCGAACTTGTTGGCCTTGTGCCAACATTTGAAACTAATATTCGGAGCTGTATTACTGTTAATATTTTCATTGTTGATGTTGTTGTTTTTGCTAGTGCTCTTATCTAGCTATAACCAAAAGCATTCCAGTCGTGAATATCCTCTCCAAGCACAACTACATTGTCTTCTGCATCAATTCCTTATTTCAAACAGTACAGTGTTATTAGGGGAAGATTTGGTTTTTATTACTAGTAGACCTTTGGTGGGTCGATATATTATTGTTGCTTCAGCCATTGCTACGACTATTATTTTACTACTACATTTGCTAATTCTTAAGTTAATAATTATTGGCGAAATTCAAGTTACTACTTTTCGTTACTGACATTTAGATTCATTACCAATAGCTCTGTTACTGATAGTTATAATCGTAATACTAGGCACCGTTGCTCAGTTAACGTGGTAAGATATTCATGCCTCGTCACACACTATCATGCATTGCGGCGCAGACAAACTTATGAAGATATGCTTCATCTGTCAGCTGAAAAATATAGGAAGAGTACGTTCAATGTAAAACTTGTAATTAGATTTCGTTTTGGGATTTCGTTTGCAAGATTCTTTATGTGAGTTTGTGAGTTGAAGCATATTCTGTTGTGTCTGTGGAAAGTCATTGTCTTTTGGTGCTTTATAATTTAACATACTCATCGATAAAATTTCCACTCATTTCTTTTTTATTTTTCTAAAATTTTCGTTGCGTCTTGCATCCTTTTCAATAGATTTGACTCTGTCCGTTACTCACGAGCAACGGACAGAGTCAAATCTATTGAAAAGGATGCAAGACGCAACGAAAATTTTAGAAAAATAAAAAAGAAATGAGTGGAAATTTTATCGATGAGTATGTTAAATTATAAAGCACCAAACGAGAATGAGTCTCCCCAAACACAACAGAATGTAATTAGATTTTATTACATTAAATCAAAAGCAATCATGAAACTTAAGTTGGAGACTAAATACTAAGTTACAATTTAAGTGCTTAACCTAACGTCCTAACTATTTGTCAAAGAAGTCGAGCTTCAGTTGCTTGTAGACGTTCTCGAAAAAATTTTCTGGAGGCAAATGTCTGTAAGATAGTACATATAAGTACTATCTTGCATCATCTTTGCATCATCTTTGGTATGTATTCTGTATTGGCTACGATTATTAATATAAGGACAAAAGAATACTGGATATACAACTAAGTTTTTCTTTGCCATAATATATTAAAAAATATAAGTTTTCATTTTAATGTATAGTTGTAAATTCAAATATGGGGAGAATTCACAAACTATAAATCTATGGTAATGAAACTTATCAAACATCTTCAGGTCCGTATGTAGAAAGTACTAGTGGGTCTCGATTTTTGATATCCTAGAATTTAAAAGTTAAAGAGTAAACCAGATCGAAGATCAATTATCTATAAAAATATAATACGAAATTTAACAGTCTCTTTTCTTTTTCTTATATTTTATATAAGATTTATTTTCAGTTACATTTATTGATAAGATTGTTACATAATTGGACAAAATCCTATATTACTAGTTACTTCAACATAAGTATCGTATTTCTTTATAAAAACCAGATATTCTCTAAAAAATATTTCATATAGAGGTAAGTATACATTCTCACACATATATATGTACACACACACACGCACACACACACACACACACACACACACACACACACACACACATACGCAAAACACACTTTTGCACATAAAGAGACATACGGTACTATGTATTCATGAAGTATTTTACTATTAAGCTCAATGGACTACTTGCTTAGAGAAGCATTATAAAAAATATTGCATAGAAGAACACACCTCAAAATACATCCATTAAACAAAAATACAAGAATTCAGAAGGAAAAATATACCCTTCGTACAACTAACGACGGTATGGTAAAAATATATACATAAATAGATAAATAAATATAGGAATAAATATGATAATAAAAATAGAAATCGAAACATTTTTCTTGAGTGGTATCTTATGAAACATCCATGATACAACGATTTTCTATACCCAATATATCGTCCAAATGACTCCTATTAATATCACTTTCAAAGGCCAGAAAATTTAGAGGTAGGGGGAAAATCGATTTCATCGACCCCACTGCTCAACTAGTGCTTATATTATCGGCCCTCAAAGTATGAAAAGGCAATGTGAAACCCTGCTGAATTTCAACACGACGTAAAGCCCGATGAAATACTGCTAAGTATCTTGCACGGCGTGTTAACGATTCCGCCAGCTTGCCGCCTTAGATTCCTGTTACTGTTACTATAAAGACAAGCCTTGAATTAGCAACATACAACCAGTTAAAGTTCTTGTAAAGAAATGTTGATAACTGATATAATTTATTGTTTCAAAATACCTAAATATACGGTGCTATCACGGTGTGATTTTACAGTCATTAAACCCATCTGAAACAGTAGAACAGACAACTGTTTTAAAATATAATAAAATAAAATGCTTGACAATATTGTTCTAGGGATACTATGTTTGAAGTAAAACTAAGATAGAATGCTAAGATCTGAAATGATGGGATAGAAACCAACAGTAGAAAGAACGGGATATTGCTAAGAGCAGAAAAAGGCATATGACGTTAGCATGACACTGCAATTAGATCTCTGTAGCTAAAAGCAAAACTACATACCTTATAAATGATAATGAAGTATAATAAATTATATTATAACTACTACCGTCCTTGAAAAATTGGACTATAGCTCCATAATCAACTAAAAAATTCTGCATCTGCAGACTGAACAGCAACAATAACAACAGAATCAAGAACATCATTATCAGATTCAGTGTGACCAAAATAACAGCAAGATTGGCATCGATTCCTATGCCGTGCCAAATAATGGAAGAATCAAAGATACTTATCTATATAAACTCGCATATATTCTTAGGTTGTTAGCATATTATCACTACTTTGTATTTCAGAATCTAGACAAATTATGTGTGTGTGTGTGTGTGTGTGTGTGTGTGTGTGTGTGCTTGTGTATGTGCACGTATATATATATATATATATATATATATTTATTTATATTATATACACTTATATTCTTATTAAAATTATATTGATATAACCATATCTTATATATATATATATATATATATATATATATATATATATATATATATATATATATATATATATATATATATATATATATATATATATATATATATATACATATATACATATATGTATGTATATATGCATGTATATATGTATGTATGTATATATATATGTATATGTATATATATGATATATGTATGTATGTATGTATGTATATAAATGTATATAAAGCTGTGTATGTATATTTATATATACTTATTCTTATAGACACACATATATGTCGTGTTTATACATGTAAGTATATGGTATGTGTGTGTGTGTGTATGCATGAATATAACTTTATGCAGGCACGCAGAGAAACACCCACACAAATATAAATATATGAACACAGGAACATAACCAATAGCAACAAGAACGATGATGAGGATGATGATAACGTCGACGACGAGGATGATTATGATGATAATGATGGTGATGCTGATGATGATAATAATAATAATAATAATAATAATAATAACAACAACAAAAACAACAATAATGCAATAAATGAAACCGGAGTACAAACAAGAAATAACGGTAAAATAAATGAAGAGAACGAAAAAACATCTGCTAGAAATAGACTAAATGATATTCTTGAAGTTCATTCGCCATATTTAATCATCAGCGAAGCAATAGTTGCGTTCGATTTACTACGAGGCGGGAGAGAGAGAGAGAGAGAGAGAGAGAGAGAGAGAGAGAGAGAGAGAGAGAGAGAGAGAGAGAGAGAGAGAGAGGGGAGGAAAAATATATATTCTCACGTAATGCTACTTGTATAATTTATTTTCGTTTTCATTGTTTCGTTCTTTAGTTTAATTAATTCCAGACCATCTATTGATTACTGTTTGTATTATTGTGTTATAACGTTGTTATTGTTCTTCTTGGTGTTATTCTCGTTGTTGTTGTTATTATTATTATTATTCTTGTTGTTCTTTTTTTTTGTTGTTACTTCGTTGCATATTTGAAAAGCGCAGTTTATTTCAGTCCATTCAATGAGGATTTGTTTTATCAGTTATTCTGTTTGTATCCCCGTTTTGTTTATTTGTTTGAAATTTGGGTGCTTCAATGGAGTCCCGGTTGGCAGGTTAGTCTGTTGGCTGATAATTGTTTAGATTTAGACCTTGTTTGTTTGTTTATACTACTGATTTTATTGTGAGCTTAATTCATTGTATGCTGTTGTTTATTTTCTTGCTGGGTCGGTTGTTTCGTTTTATAAAACTGTTTGGTCTGCTTCCTTCATTAGTTTGTCGGTCGGTCGGTTGGTGTTTTGCAATAGTAGATGTGTTTGTCACAGTGAGATACAGTGATTACAATGCAACGCGGTGGAAATGCTCGTTGCCTATTCGTATGTACAGACATAAATACAAATATTGTATACGTATCGCATAATTATATACATAAATACGTAATATATTTGTATATATATATATATATATATATATATATATATATATATATATATATTTATAAATATAATTAAGGGATCAGCAAATATTTGCTTCACCATATACCGAAGTTCAGAAATAGCAGCTAAAAAAGCTGAGAATCTCACAGATAGCATCACTTGTAACTCACAAAGGCAAAAACAAGAAAAAAAAACAATGAAAACTAACCAATTCCGATGTTTAACAGTAGACGCGTTTCTGGATCATGATTGATAATAATCAATTTCCTTCGTCAATACTGTATTCCAGTAGTACATTTGACTATGCTAGCAAACTGTGTAAGCATGGACTAGTAACATTCTACACCGACACAGGTCTGAAAGCATAACCGAATCCACCTCGGTCAGCCAGTCTAACTGTCCTTCCCTCAAGAAATTACCATGTGAGCTTTTAAATAAGTTCTCCACCAATAATGGTGCTTTCATACCGATGGGCTTGGTAAAAATTGTTAATTGTTAATTGATTTATTAATTAATAAATTGATAATCCTTTACCCTTTTAATTTGTAATATATATATATATATATATATATATATATATATATATAGGTATGTATTTATATATGTGTGTGTGCAGGTATATACATATGTGTATTTTCGAATTTATATGTGTAAATGTATGAATATAATGTGTGTGTATATAAACATATTTTCATACCATCATTCGCAGGAAGTACGAGGTGGGGAAGTAGAATGGCAGAGATAGTGACAGACGGAGGCTGTAAGTGAAATTTTGTGAGAATGATAAGTGAAATAGTTGTTGCTCATAGGGGGGGGGGGGGGAATAAAGACAACTGCACGAACCAGCAGTAACAATAGATAAATAGTGTGAAATAAACGATAAATAGACAGGTGATCAAGTATATAATCTTAAATAGAAATTAATTGAACGAATAAGAGAAAGTAGAAAATACAGATGTTGAGTTATATAACGAGAGGTGTTAGAGAATTTGTGAAAATGTAAAAGTTTTGGAGAAAAAGAAAAGAGCGAGTTATAACGGAAAAAAGAAAGATATAGAAAGTATGATAGAGCAAACTAGAAAGAAAGGGAGAAAGAATAGACATAGAGAGTAAATAGAGAGAAAAGATTGAAACAAGGCGACGGAAAGAGAGAAGAATTGCATAGAGAGAGGAGAACTAGAGAGCGAGGGAGGGAGAGTTGGATGGGACAAGCAAGATGTTACAAAAATGTGAAAATGTTTTAGCTGCATTACACAGAAAAGAGTGCAGTTCAGAGATAGAAGCACCTACAGAAGAAATAGTGAATTAGGTGAAATATAGTGCGATGGGTGAAGAGACAGTTACCAAAGAATGAAAAGAAAAACTTAGAGAAGGAGGCAGTTGCAGAGAGCAGAAAAAAAATGAGATTAGATCATTTCTGAAAATTGCTTAGCTGGCAAGAATCTTGAAGAGAAGTAGGTGAGGTGAAAATTTGTGCGAGGATGATAGCCGCATAGAAAGAGATTGAAAAGGTGATAAAATTATCCAATGGGTCAATCATTGTTTCGGAGCCTTTCTGTGTGAAAGACAAGCAAGAAAGTGTATCTAACTCGATGTAGAACAAATAATGTTGACGTTTGATCTTTCGAGTTGACTTTGGCTATGTAACATCAGTTAAAGATACACACATACACGGAACGGACAAACTCACAATTACAAATGCATATGTATTAATACATACGCATATATGCATACTCACACGTGCGGGTATTCGTGTGTATGTGTATTCATGCGTGTATATGACTATTCGTCGCGTAATATCTGCATTATGTGTATTCATGCGTGTATATGACTATTCGTCGCGTAATATCTGCATTAAATATCACTAGTGAGTTATTGGTCAGTCTGAGATTATTGTAGAAAACACTTGCTCAATGTAGCATGCTGTGAGATCGTAACTTTGTCCCTGTCATCACAAAACACCTCCCCCTCTCACCCCTTCACTCCCCCTCTCACCCCTCACCCCTCACCCCTCTCATCCCCTTCACTCCCCCTCTCACCCCTCACCCCTATCACCCCCTCTCACCCCTCACCCCTATCACCCCCTCTCACCCCTCTCACTCCCCCTCTCACCCCCTCTCACCCCCTCTCACCCCCTCTCACTCCCCTCTTTCTCTCATGGCGAATGCACAGACTCAACAGAGTAATGATTAGATTACGAAAACTGCACTACTTATTAAACAATATTTTAGAGCAGCGAGCTCGCAGAAACGTTAGCACGCCGGGCGAAACAGCGATATTTCGTCTGCCGTTACGTTCTGAGTTCAAGTTCCGCCAAGGTCAACTTTGCCTCTCATCCTTTCGGGGTCAATAAATTAAGTACCAGTTACGCACTGGGGTCGATGTAATCGACTTAATTCCTTTGTCTGCCCTTGCTTGTCCCCTCTATGTTTAGCCCCTTGTTAGCAATAAAGAAAAAAAAATATTTTAGAGCTACCGTCTCTAAAATATCTACAAAAGACGGCTGACGCCAACGATGGTATACAATGTCCTCATCGGAGGATGCATAGTTTAACTTCTGGATCGTATCCAAACTATGGCCACTCTACTGACTGCTATAATGTCGCTTACGAATAGCCTTCCAATTATGTTCCTGGTAGGAACCATTTCCCGTTTATGCTTTCTCTACTATCAGTACTGAGTCTAATACTCCTCGGTTAAGTCTGATCACAGGGCATTTCTTCAATTCCGATGAAACCAATCAGCATCCACTATCGAACTGTCGACCATCCAACGCTCGACGTTTTCACACTAACAAGGTTCAGCAACTCCTATGTCTGTGTGTGCCTGTGTGTCAGTGTGTGCATGTAGTGTGTGATTCTTACTGAGATTTATGCAAACACGCACACATATATGCGGGGTACTAAAAAGTTCCTGAGTTTGTGTAAAAATAAATACAGGAGAATAAGTTAATTATGATTTTATTCACCATATTCACTTCTCAGATTTACTCATTTATTCTAGCGATCCATTAGGTTTTCTGAGCCCAGTAAAAGAACTCAGAAGGTTGGGACTCTAACCAGGCTTTACGCTATACCCTTAAAGCCAGTAACTTTACAGCTCTCACTCGTATGTTTATATATATATATATATATATATATACATATATATATATATATATATTCATCTATCATATCATGGCCATAGCCTTTGGGCTGAAATGCATAAAAGAATAAAAGAAAATATATACCTATATATGCTTATACACAGTGAAGGTTTTGGGTTTCGTTTTCATATCTTTTTAATACTTCCCTACCTGTATTGTATCTATTCTCTGGTTTCCTTTTGACCGTATGTCCGGTGTTCCCTCCTTGGGCCTTGACTCTCGGGAGAGCACTTCAATCATAATTTTGACTGAAGCCTCAACCTGATTTGTCAATGTTCAAGGCGACTCGAGCTTCGAAAGCCTGTTCAATGAGCTGGATACAGTCTTGTCCACCAGATTAAATAAAAATATCAGATAGAAACAAAGCGATATATTAGCGGAGCAAACAACTTATTCATTATGGGCTTATATAATTGTGGGATCCGGAACGAGCGAGAAGAGAATGTTAAAGAATGCGAAGGAACGCTAGAAAAAGAAAAGTAGAAAGGGGTGGAAGGGAGAAGGGGAGAGGAAGAAAGATTAGAGGATTTGTAAATGATAATCATAGCTGGAGAGAAAAAGAAATAGAACAGGTTGGAGAAGGAATGTGTGAGAGTACTTAGTTAGCTTGTGTTAAAATGAAAGTGGGCGATAGAAATAGAAAGGGGAACCAAGGTTAGATAATCTGTGAAAGTGTTTTCAGAGCGAGAGATATAGAGAAAGAGAAAGACTGAGGAAATGAGCGGACAGAAGTTATTTTGATAACTTCTTTTCAACAAACACAGGCAACAGCAAGAACTCCTAAAAAATATAATAAAACGCAATACAAGTAAGAGTCGTTTGAGAAAATCTGTAATAAGCTTGAGCAAGGGAAAATGTACTAAAAAAGTTAGGGCATTGCTTTGATGAATTTGCGGAGTGTTGCATTGTATTTATATTTTTTCCACTGGATCCTAGGTAAATAAATATATAAACACGTCAGTGTTTACACGCACTCAGGCAAAGTATGCATCTTTAAATACTTACATCATATGCCATCGCGTGCATACCAACATCAGTTCTGTCATGTGACGCTTTATACATAATAGTAGCAAATCATTGTAGCAACAGAGATTCGTGATTTTGTGTGAGTTTACAATGAGGATACACGCCGGTATGTACAGTGTACGTGCTCAATTATGTATATTACGCATGTATGCATATATGCATTGATGCACATATATGTATATATATTTATATATATATATATATATATATGTATATATATATATATATATATATATATATGTGTGTGTATATATATATATATATATATATATATATATATATATATATATATATATATATATACATATATATATATATATATATATATATATATATATATATATATATATATATATATATATATATATATATATATATATATATATATATATATATATATATATACATATATATATATATATATATATATATATGTATATATATTTATATATATGTATGTATATATATATATGTGTATATAGAAATATGTATGCATATATACATATATATATGTATATATATATAGTCGGCGGAGTATATGCGTGTATCTTAATGAGCATGTGTAGGCATTTCTATCTCTTGATGTATCTCTGTATTCATGTGTTTGTGTGTCTCTATATATATGATTCTATTGATTTATATTTACAAACAAATACATTTAGAAATATTTATAGTATATTTAGACAAACACTGACGCATAATATTGCTGTGAAATAATAAACACACCCCCATACAAATATATGTATGTATCTCTATATATATCTGTATATATATATATATATATATATATATATATATATATATATATATATATATATATATATATATATACGCACATATGTGCGCGTGTATGTGTGAGAGAGTGTGTGTGTGTGTGGATGTACGTGACACTGTTTATATGCATGTGTACTCGTGTGCTTGACGTAAAATTTTTTTTTTTTCTACATTTGTTCTTGTTGGACGTCCAATTTTACAAAGCGTGTTCATGCTGATTGTTTTCTCTTTTAAATAATTTGTGAGTTCAAAAGGAAAATTTCCACATCACAGTGTGTGAATAGCTCTGTTGTTACCTCCTACCAATCAGTGGCTCACAGCTTCAATGCACTGAATTAAACTCACTACCTGCAATGTTATTTATATTTAAAGTCGTCAGTCTCTGTATATTTGGAACCAATATAGGTTTGTGTTGCATAACTATATTTACTTACAGATGTACACAATATATACATATATACACATATATAAGAATATGTATGTCTGTATCGCTATGCATATACATGTATATATCTGTCTATGCTTATATATATATATATATATATATATATATATATATATATATATATATATTTACATATATATGTTAAATATATATATATATATATATATATATATATATATATATTTACATATATATGTTAAATATATATATATATATATATATATATATATATATATATATTTACATATATATGTTAAATATATATATATTTACATATATATGTTAAATATATATATATATATATATATATATATATATATATATATATTTACATGTATATGTTAAATAAAATGAGACAATATATATAAATATACATATACATGAATAGATACATATATATACATATATGCATATAAATGCTAAATAAAATAAGATAATATATATATATATATATATATATATATATATACACGTGTGCGTATATGCTCGTGTGTTAGTGTGTATGAATATGTGTACATGTGTTTGTGTGTTTGTGTATGTGTGTGTGTGTATGTGTGTGTGTGTGTGTGTGTGTGTGTGTCTGTGTTAGCATATGCACTGAGCATATACATAGACTGTATATTATGTGTATATGGAAATGTGTAAATGAAAAGAGTATAACTTTAGAAAGTTTCTGGCTGTGTGTTCTTATGCTTGAACTGAAAATTGCTCCTCAGTTTGCAAACACGTTTTTAATCCAGCTGTAATGTCATTAATTAGAGTCACTAGTAAACGAACCTTTATCCACTAAGAGGTATATACGGTTACTAATGCTATAGTATAGTATAATGGTAGACAGATACTAAGAGGTCAAACCGCCATAGTATGATAGTAGTAATCCAGACGGCTGAGAACATATGTCTTCTCTAGGACCAGCATAGTTTCCTGGTCCCTTCTTCTGAAGGTTCTCAGAATCGATCCGGCCATTTGCCTGCACACTGCCAACACATTGTTGTCATGCATGTGAAACGAGACATCGTTGCTCCTATCAATACTAAGATCACACACAGTATGTGATTCTACATATATATAAATTCATTTCAGGTTGATTTGAAGATGAATCATTGTAAGGTAGAGGTAGAGTCCATCAGGTAGGATTCAATACGGTTTTTGTTGCAAAGGTTTTGTCGATACGAAGCTATAATAAACGACAAATTATTCAAACTAGTTGCAAAAACACTTATTTCCTATTCACTTATTCCTGTATACATCGACACACACACACGCACACACACGCGCACGCTCACCCCCCCCCCCCCCACAAATACACATAAATACACACAAACGCACCCACATACAAATACATACACATATGCACAAGGATGTACGTGTGTATGTGTGTATATATATATATATATATATATATATATATATATATATATATGTGTGTGTATAATGTATATAATATATATACATGCATACATATATATATATATACACATATATATAAATATATATATGTATATGTACATGTGTAATGTACAAAATATATATACATATTGACATGTTTATAGTTATATACACACACACGTAATATATATACACACACACACACACACACACACATATATATATATATATATATATATATATATATATATATATATATATACATATACATGTGTGTGTGTGTGTGTGCGTGCGTGTACACATACGTGCGTGTGTATATGTGAGTGTGTGTGCGTATACGTATTTGGATCTATGTTTATGTATATAGTCAGCGTTCTATGAATATATTCAACGAAACACACTTCTGCGCGCGTGTTTGCATGTGTGTAAGATCGGGGAATGTCTCTAGGCGGATTCTTAGTTGTATGTATATTGTTACAATCATTTTGTTAATAATGCTTTCTGCTTCTTTTGCCGCAATCGATGCGTGCGCCGGATATGGCATTCTCAGACGCACTTATTCTTCTAAGTATATCTTTCGATATCGTTCCGCTTAGGTCGACTTGCCCTTTTTTCAGCCTGGGGTTACTGCTGAAAAATACTGAACGCTTATCTATTCATTATGCCATGTATCCTTTGACGAGAGTGGTGATCAGGCCTAGAGCTTCATACGTTATACAGAAAAATGGATGCACGTTTGTATTCCTACCTTCGATAAGATTCAAGATCATATCCCCGGAATTATATATTTGAATATTATCGGAAGATACCATGGAGATAATACGAAAAATAAAAGTAGTAGTAGTAGTAGTAGTAGTAGTAGTAGTAGTAGTAGTAGTAATGATAACAATAATTACGATAATAATAATGCAACAGCATAAGCAGATAATAGAGTAAGGAGGAGGAAGTGTACCAGCGAAGAAAACAGGATAGTGATGCAGTGCTACTTAGAAAGTGTACCTAAAAGAAGGGAGCTACAGAAAACGGATGTTAACACTCTGGGTAGAGAAGGGTACGTTTAAAGTGACTGAGCAGAGATTAGTAGATGAAGCTAATGCTATTAGAAGAAAAAAGTGGATGACAGAAGTGGAGGTAGAAGAGATCACAAGAGAACTGGAAAAGAAAGACCAGGCAGTGGGAAAGTCAAACAACAGCTTAAGAGTTACAGCTAAAAAAACCTAAACAAAAGAATAAAAGCGCTACCAATAAGGACCACTACATCATCATCACACTTTGAAGGCTATGCGTTTTGCAATCCAGGAACAGGAGGTTGTCACAAAGTACCTGGTGAACTGGAGAAACAGTAACGCTTTTGTAATTCCAAAGTGCAACCGCATGTGTAGGCCATGTCATGTTTTAGTGGAAGACATTACGCACGTGATTAGCAACCGTCCTAAAATGTCATCACGGCACTAACTCCCCATGCGGCACAATCATGTTGCTAAAACAATTTACAATGCCGTCCGCAAAAAGGAGTGTCGTGAAATAAAATCCCTCTGTTATGGAATACATTCATAAACATCAACTCAAAGAGTTGTTGTTTTTGGCACTCCGTCGCTTACGACGTCGAGGGTTCCAGTTGATCCGATCAACGGAACAGCCTCCTCGTGAAATGAACGTGCAAGTGGCTGAGCACTCCACAGACACGTGTGCTGTTAACGTAGTTCTCGGGGATATTCAGGTTGACAGTGTCACAAGGCTAACCCTTTGAAATACAGGCACAGCAGAAACAGGAAGAAAGAGTTAGAGGAAGTTGTGGTGAAAGACTACAGCAGGGTTCGCCACCATCCCCTGCCGAAGCCTCGTGGAGCTTTAGGTGTTTTCGCTCAATAAACACTCACAACGCCCGGTGTGGGAATCGAAACCGCGATCCTATGACCGCGAGTCGGCTGCCCTAACCACTGGGCCATTGCGCCTCACTCAATGAATACTGGTGGAATATTCCTAGCAAAACTCCTGTCAAATGTAAGCATAACAGGCTGAATATTATAGTTTGAGACAGGGGGAAAATGCATGCACCATCATTGAAGTTAGTTGCCCTACAAATATAAATATCTCTTTGAAAATCAAAGAAATAATGATATCTATGTACAACTGCCTCCAAACCTCCAGCTTCTATATTCAGACTACGAATTCATATCCATACCAATAACAATTAGATCACTAGGTTTTGTTAGTAAATGCTTAAAGGAGAATCTGGAAAAAACTGGGATTTTCTGAATGAGAAAGTGACCGGCTGATTCATACATTACAAGTCCAATCTGTGAGTGGAACATTAAAAATATGCAAGACTTTTCTCAAGTTCCAAATGTAAATTTATCTGAGTTAACTACATCTCAAAGATGGAACGTTGTATCTTTGTTGGAAATCGGCTCCCCTTTCAGTGGAAGATTTATAATAATTAAAAAATAGAAGAAACATACATACATATAAATAAATCCACTTACAAAGCATCGGTTGGCTCAAGGTTATAGTAGAAGACATCTTCCCCAGATGCCACGCAGTGGAACTGAACCCGAAACCCTGTTGTTGGGAAAAACCTCTTACAACACACGCATGCACCTATCTCCCTTTCTCTCTCTCTCCTTCTCACTCACTCTTTGCCTGCGTGTGCTTGTATGTATGTATGTATGTATGTATGTATATATACGTCTGTATATATATATATATACTATTTCTTTATTGACCATAAATGGCTAAACACAGAGGGAACAAACAAGGACAGACAAACGGATTAAGTCGATTATATCGATCCCATAACGTAACTGGTACTTATTTTATCGACTCTGAAAAGATGAAAGGCAAAGTTGACCTCGGCGGAAGTTGAACTCAGAACGTAACGGCGGACGAAATACCGCTGAGCATTTCGCCCGGCGGGGTTACGTTTCTGCCAGCTAGAGTTCTTTATATATGCATATATACATACATACACACACACACACACACACACACACACACACAGATATATATATATATATATATATATATATATATATATATATATATATATATATATAAATATATATATATATATATATATATATATATACATACACACACACATACATAAACACATGCATACATACATACATACATACATACATACATGTATATATTATTAGTGCCTGGATGTCAAATATGTTACTTTTTCTTTATCAACCTCATATCCTGAGAAAACATGGAGGATATACGCGATACATTTTCTAACGGATTTTGATAATAACGAGTAATAACGGATTGTTCCCTCCAGGTACAAACGATGTTGTCCTACGATGCTGCACACAGAGCTCGGCATCAATCAGTTGCCAGAACGAAGAGAAATATGACGTCGAACTGACTTAAGGGCCCAACACCTAATTTGTATTCGATCAAATCAGTCGGATTACGGGTTATTACTGGTGTTTTTTTTTTTATCAATTCCTGAAAGACAAATTATAAAGTTAACTGTGAAGGGTATAAGCAGGGGGAACAGATACCGTACAGTTCTGCTAGCTCTACATCACCTTTGGGTCAAAGTTATCTTCGATAGGGTTTAAACAAAGAACCGTAGCAGCGGAAAGTGATACCGCAAATTTCTGCATATCCGTTCAAGTCGAGTATACATTAATCGCCGACGTTGTATCTAATAGCATCCAGTATATTTGTATCTTTTTTTACTCTTTTACTCTTTTACTTGTTTCAGTCATTTGACTGCGGCCATGCTGGAGCACCGCCTTTAGTCGAGCAAATCGACCCTAGGACTTATTCTTTGGATGCCTAGTACTTATTCTATCGCTCTCTTTTGCCGAACCGCTAAGTTACGGTGTCCTAAACACACCACCATCGGTTGTCAAGCGATGTTGGGGGGACACAGACACACAAACTTACACACACACATACATACATATATATATATATATATATATATATATATATATATATATATATATATATATATATATATATATATATATATATATATATATATATACATGTATATATATATATATATACATATATACGACGGGCTTCTTTCAGTTTCCGTCTACGAAATCCACTCACAAGGCTTTGGTCGGCCCGAGGCTATAGTAGAAGACACTTGCCCAAGGTGCCACGCAGTGGGACTGAACCCAGAACCATGTGGCTGGTACGTTAATGTTTTGTGAAGTCTTCATTCTTTAAGTCGTTATAGGGCGATTTGTGCGTGAGTTCTTTTTATTTCTATCATATCGAATGACTACATAAATGGTCTGTTCGTTTACTGGATGATAAATATTGAGATGTAATAGATTGAGTAACAATTGATAATTCCAGTAAAAATTCGGGAAAGCATCGTTATACAACTCAAATAAAACTATGAAAATATCAATGGACACATACTATCATTATATTTATTTTATGATCCATAAGCGCTTTGCTCTTTCCATTAAAAATCAACAAAAAGAAGCAAACAAACTATATGTTCTGTGGCCTTCTTTATGCCTTATCAAAGTTCTATGCATTATCTATATTTATGCATTCTTTTCTCTGTATTAAGCTTTCACTTCCTATCATTGGAATTTTCAATATACGAAGCTAATTCAAATGAATAATAAAAAGAATGTTTCTCTTGTAATGGTATCAGTGTTCTCAAATGATTTAAATGTTGAATTCGAGAGTGTATCTCATTCTATGGAAATTATCAAAATCCATTCATTTCTCATATCAATTTTGTGAGGCAAATATTCTATGACACACATATATCGACATTACTATCTCTCTTGAAGTTCTTAGATAATGCACTCTGTTAATCTCATTGGCAACGATCACGTAATCGCTAGCGTCAAAGTTATCCTTAAACCTAAACAAACTGTGCTTCCTACGGTTATACGGCTGTCTCCATACATTTGATCAGATGGCCATTAGATTTTAATCGTTTCAAAGCCTCGCTCCATAACATTGATGTCACAGGTACTTAATAATTCGGAGAAGTGAAAATTCTGCACGAAACTTAATGGTGTCTACTATAATAGAACATTTTTCTCTCTACATCTATTCTTCATATCCTCTTGCTTATTTGTTGAAACATACTAGATATTTAGTAAGCGGTTCAGATGACAATGAACCCACATTAAAGTTATACGAACAAACAATCTAGACATCAGTATAAATACGCTTCTCTAAAACCAGTGAAGTAGAATTTCTGATATAAATGAGAATTTATTGTGATCCATCCCTTTTAATATGTCTCATCTATCTATCTATCTATCTATCTATCTATCTATCTATCTATCTATCTATCTATCTGCGTAAGTATGTATGTGTGTGTGTATATATATATATATATATATATATATATATATATATATATATATATATATATATATATATATATATATATTTATATATATATATATATATATATATATATATATATTCATACATAATCATATATAGTCAAACACAGACATACAAGCAGATAGGCAAACAAACACAGGTATGAACCCACATTCACACGTACATACGTACATACATATATAATATACATACATATGATAGATAGATAGATAGATAGATGTGTGTGTTTGTGTGTGTGTGTATGTGTGTGTGTGTGCATAAATAAATATATAAATATGTCTTGTGCATGTGTTTGCTTCGTGTTTATGTCTTTTGTTCCTTCTCGAGCCATGTCTGGCTCATAAAGGCCGGTTTCCCCTTTTTACTGGAACATAGTTTCCGTATCTGGACGGGACGCCGGTCCGTCACAGGGGAGCTGCTAGACGCAGGACTAAAGAGTGAGAGAAAATTGTGGTGAAAGAATCAGCAGAGGTTCGCCATTACCTTATGCCGGAACCGCGTGATGCTTAGGTGTTTCGCTCATAAACACACGCATCACCCGGTCTGTGATTCGAACCTGCGAATCCGCTGCTCTAACCACTAAGTCATGTGCCTCCACATAATTGTTATTAATGTCACTGAGAATATAAAATATGAGGCTAACTAATTTAATGTTCTAACAATTTTAACGAATTAAGTATTATAACATTGATGTGATACTTATTGTATAACGACTTTTGCATTGCCTGTATATGTATATGCATAAGACTCACACATACACACACCTGCATGCTTTTGTGTGTGTTCATGTGTATGTTGCATTTTTATGAAAAGTAGAAGTGTGATTTCGTATCCTTAATATAGTTACAGCCTTCACTAATGCGTTCAAGATCTTTCATGTATTGAAGTTACGTTAGTCGGGTATCAGTGCCGATTTTTTTCTCCAAGAACGATAAGAGGTTTCTCCGCTGGCATTTTAGTCACTGAATAATATAGAAATAATGTGCTTGATATTTGTGCCGTGTTGCTAAACCTTATGTATACCCTGCTCAACCCTGACCAAACGCATTTCAATCATTCATATTTTAAGCGTTTTATATCCTGGATTACAATATCCATTAACATTCGACCGTTAAGACAACAGAATTTGATTTGAGATAGATTTGCCTTCTATGTCTAACAGGCCAAACGATTACGTAGAGACACTTACGTAGAGAAATTGTGACATAAGGTTTGAGCATGTAGGCAGCATCCATCGTTGGACATAAAGTAAGTTTGTAAGCTTGCTGAGACTGCGAAGTAAGTTCAGTTCCTGATCAAAGCCTATTTGTTTCCAACACCTTGTTACATTACTTGAGATACGAACCTACGCTATATACACTTCTACATTAAAATTACTTGACCTCTACGAATATTTTAAAAGTCATTAATATTTAAAGTTGCATTAAGAAAATGGAAAATATGCGATGATTTTATAGATAGCATAATAGATATAGATTGTATAATGCTGTCACAAATTAAAACGAACATAACGATATATGTGTGATTTCAATGGTTGCCATGGCAACTCCATAATAAAACTGTTTAGTTTAAACACGATCACATTTCAAGCGACTTTCCAAATGAATATGACTCCAAAGAACATATACAAATCTCTTCGAAAATCTAAATCTCAGACAGATATACACAAAATGTAAATATTGCATTAAGTAATGCCGAAGAGTTGAATTGTTATAAAAGATCTCTCTAGGACGCTTTCCTCATTAAATTAATTAGTTTTCTAAACTATATCTGTGGAATGTTCATAGCATTTATGTTACTTTAAATTTATCGCATAAATCGGGCGACATAATTACATTATACTTCCTGAAATATTTGAGATGTAGAATGTTCTTAGTTCTATGTGTAATTGAACCCAGTTTAAATACTGTTGGCATTTAATATGTTATCTGTTAGATCTAATTTCCTTTGTGTCTTATCTATTTGAGTTATAGCGCATGCAGATTTATCATTCCAACTGGTTGGCTAGCTCACTCTCTCAATCTGTTTGATCTTAAGATGTATTGTATTGTAAAAATATTGGACCTTTTCATTTACCTTAGAGAATGAATGTAGATATTAATCTTAATAATGTATTTGATTTGCCAAGAAGATGATCCCTCTCGATCTGAAGGAAGCATTTATATTCCTTAGATCTAGAAAGTGGATAGCTCTTGTGGCTGGGTAATTTCAATCCCAATTTACCGTAAAGCGATGCCAGAATCTGATAGCAGTATACAGTGGACTTCATTGAAACAGAAAACGATTACAGACTCTTATTAAATTGAGAGCTTCATGTGCGAAGGTAGAGGTTGAGTAGATGTGGCTGAAACGAAATCTGGCGGTGCAGTCAATAGACAGCTGCGACGTTTAATAACCGATAACGTAACCATGAATAAAAGGAAGAATTGCAAGGCTAGAGAGAAGATGAAGGGTAGGGAAAGAAAAGTAAAATACAGTGGCGGTGGGTGGGTGGGGGGGGGATACAATGAGTGATTGAAAGAGTGAAAGAGAAAAAGGAAGAGTTAAAGATAGAGAGGGAAAAGTTGAAATAGATGGCGATAAATGATAAACACTGACGCGTGTAACTATAGAATACTACCGAGACTCAAGGAAGCTATTTAGCATTATCGAAACTGTTTAGAACGCAAGTACAGCTTCGTGACAGAAATCAAGAAAATAATGCATATAAATCATTTGCTGACCAGCTACGCAAAACCAATTGTACACACACACTCACTCACACCAACATATATATATATTCTTTTCCTTGTTTAGTCATTTGACTGCAGCAATGCTGAAGCACCGCCTTTCTATTCCAAGTATTGGACCTCAGGAACTATTCTTTGTAAGCACCAGTTGTGATGACAGGGGTACGAATATATACTCATATGAATATATATATATATATATATATATATATATATGTGTGTGTGTGTGTGTGTGTGTGTGTGTGTGTGTGTGTGTGTGTATGTACGTATGTATACGACGAGCTTCTTTCAGTTCTCGTCTACCAAATTCACTCACAAGTCTTTGTTCGGCTCGAGGCTATAACAGAAGCGGAGTGGGAGATAACCTGCAACTATGTGGCTGAGAAGCAAACTTCTTACCACACCGTCACGCGTGCGCATATATATATATATATATATATTATATAAATTGGACATAGGCGATCGTTGTATTCTTTCTTGTCTTGAGGTTCACAGCCAAACGGCTTGGTGGGTAGATAGATAGATAGATAGACAGACAGACAAGCAGACAGACAGACAGACAGACAGACAGATAGATAGATAGAAAGAAAGATAGATAGATAGATAGATAGATAGATAGATAGATAGATAGATAGATAGATAGATAAGATAGATATATATATAGATAGATAGATAGATGGATGTATATAATGAGTGGAGATGTTTTGTGACTTCATCTAAAGCCAAAAGAAAACAAAGAATCCTCGAAAGGAAGTGTAGTACAAATATATTTCATACAAATATTTACCTGAGAGTGATATAAATGTTTCAATGCTATTTTGTTTTTCGTTTTCTCTGATTTTTTGATTTTTTTCAAAAGTTAAACATTCCGAAAAGAAGCCTACCTTGTACATTAACGAAGAAGAGAAAAAATAGAAGTAAAATAACTGATATAGAAATTATTACTTAGTGAATGTGATTGTTTGTGCGCATGCGTACGTATATATGTGGGTGTGTGTGTGTGTGTGTGTGCGAAGTATTAAAAATCAGCTTAACTGAGAAATGTATTATATATGTGTATTTGTGTGTCATTGTTTGTGCATGTGTTTATGGGTATATATAAATATATGTTGGTTTCTTAACACCCGATGAACTCATAGGATGTGTGTTTTAATCTTGGTGCATTTTATTCTTCTCTAAACATGAACAGAGCCGATATCAACCTGACGGAAAGGGTGAGAAAGAAAGCCCGAAGCGTACAGAAGGATAGGAAGAGTAACTGCAGCGCTGTGCTTTTTATGCTACTTCGCTCTTTTATGCTATTTAGCCGCTTCGCAAAGTGGAAAACCAAAGCTGGCTGGGACGAAATCCATCCCTAGAGTAAGATTTACGAAACAAATACACACACACGTACACAGAGAGAGAGAGAGAGACACACACATACACATACACACACGCATACACACACACACACATACATACACATACATAAGAAAGAGAGATATTGAGAGCTATGATTGTGTATGGGAGTTGTGATCTTGTGTGGTGTGATTGTCTGTTTATGCAAGTCATCTGATATCTAACCATTGTGATTTCAGACGGGCTACAGCACTGCACTCAATATCGTTTTTGTATTCAAGGCGGCGAGCTGGCGAAATGCTTAGCGGTATTTCGTCTGTCTTTACGTTCTGAGTTCAAATTCCGCCGAGGTCGACTTTACCTTTCATCCTTTCGGGTCGATAAATTAAGTACCAGTTGCGTACTGGGGTCAATCTAATCGCCTGGCCCCCTCCTCCAAAATTTCGGGCCTTGTGCCTAGAGTAGAAAAGAATATCGCTTTTGCATTTCATTTCGTTTCGTCACTCCAACTCAGGCTTTTAAATTCCTTCGTTTAGAAGTTTACACTTCATTAGTTGATGGCAGCGAGATCAATAAATTTTTCGCAAGTGTGAGCATTATCAGAGGTGTATACAACAGCCCTGTAAAGTTATTTAAGTAATTTTGTACTGATATATTCTGTGTGTTTGTATCAAGCGGTTGTTTACACGTTGTTACTAATATTTGCACTGTACTGTATCTAATTCAAAGACACTACTGCTGGGAGGCAAATATCATTCCTTTAAACGTGCACATACTTGGTAAACTAATACTTATTTTGTGTTAGATGTGTTTATGCTAATAATGTGCATCATTTAAATAACGAACGAAATATCTTCCATTATTTACTCTGGTGTCCTTTGTAATGTGTTCAAAACCCGTCAGGGTCGAAGTTGCATTCAATTTGTTGAACTGTTCTGGAGTGCATATATATATCGGCAGTCGTCGCTCCATGGTAAGAAGCTTGCTTCCCAATCACAAGGTTCCGAGTTCAGTCCCACTGTGTGGCAAGTTGGGCAAATGTCTTCTGCTACAGCCTTGGGCCGACCAAGGCCTTGTGAATGGATTTGATAGACGGAAACGGAAAGAAGCTCGTCGAATATATATATAGATGTGTGTGTGTGTGTGTGTGTGTGTCTGACTGTGTTTGCCCCCCCCCCCCCCATTGCTGACAACCGATGACGTAGAGTTTATGTCCCCGTCAGGAAGCTGTTCCGCAAAAGAGACTTATAGAATAAGTACTAGGCTTACAAAGAGTAAGTCCTGGGGTCGATTTCTTCGACTACTCACCCCACACGGAGTAATACCACTCGCTGCCTCTGGGTCCTAATTCCTTTTTCTCCTTCAGTCCAATTCTTTTTCCACTTTCTCCATCACTTAGAGGCATCATTCTCTCCGCCATGAATTTGTAACCTTTTTCACTGGTGGGGGCGGTCTTCTAAATTTTGTGGTGTCTATCCTTTCTTTTACTTTTTTTTCTTGTGGGGAAATGGGGTGGGTGGGTTTGATGTCTGTATGGGGAGGGTGGGTCTGAGTGGTCTTGGGGGGATGGAGTTGGACTGGGGTACTATATTATACTCAAGGTTTTTACTTTTTTTCTCTTTCTCCTTCTGCTCTCTGTAACTTTCCATTCTTCCTCCTTTTCCTCCGTCTATCTCTTCTCCCTCTCTTCTCTTCCGTCTCCACAACTATTTCCTCAGCCATTGTCCTTTGTAGAGTGCAGTATGCTCTAATGTGGCCCATTTGACCACATTTAAAACAACGTGGTACACTGTCCTCTACCCACACTCTCAGCTCAATTTTCCCCCAACGTCACCGTCTCTGCCAATTCTCCAGTTCACCCTCTTCCGTCTGAATAATGAGTTCAAGTATCTTTCCTTTCCACCCTCCTTCTTCGGTTTCTGTAGCTTGGAGGACAGCCACCTTTTCCTCACTTCCAACAAGGACAGCTGCCGCCTCCCAAGCCATTTCTATATCCGGTGGAATTGCTTCTACCCTCACCTTGGAAGTCTTTCTTCCAATTTATGTGCGCAGAAGCACTACTTGCTCTGTTCCCCCCTTTTCATCATTTCTTGAAACCTTTCAATTCCCTCCAAACACACATCTCCAGACTGCCGTCTCACCACCTCTGAGAAACTTCTCGTTTCTATTTCGACTGTTCTATCTATTTCGTCTAGACACCACATCAGACACCACATCAGCTCCTACTCAGACGACGACAGGTGTAGCTAATTCTCTCTCTTTTAACAGTGCTCCCCCTTTCATACAATGGGGGAACAGCGTTAACAAAACTGCCTTGAGGCAGCAAAATTAATGTCTTAAAACAAAACAATTAATTACAAATACAACTTTAACCTTTCGTACAAACAAAATTCACGATCAACTCGGTTACAAACGATCGTCATGATGGTGAAAAAATATCAATGTTACTCTGCTAATGCATTTGGGCAAGTCTACGTCTGTATTATCAGAGAATAGCTAAACAAAAAATGTTTAAAGAAAATTCAAAACCCGGCAAAAATCCGGTAAAATTTATTCATGGTTCAAAACGTTGCATACATTTTACACAACCTGATATTTTACAGTATTTCTTTTGTTATGTGGCGACCTGTTAGCAACACGTCGGGCAAAATGCTTATTTTTTCCGGCTCTTTACGTTCTGATTTCAATTTCTGCCCAAGGCAATTTTGCCTTTTATCCTTTTTGAGACCACTAAATAAGTACCAGTAAATGTCTGAGATCTTTATACTCGGTTTACCCTCCACCGCTAGAAGGGCTGATCGTGTGTGGAAATTAGAAAGATTTATAGTACGGATATACGAAGACACAAAGCCTACAGCTATGGTGATTGTGTTCCCTCATGCTATGGTGGTCGCATTCAGATAAAGCATTAACTCATTTGATCTTCCT
>NC_142933.1:95958141-95960641 GCF_046866305.1 Octopus bimaculoides
CGTTTCTCATTGTGTTTAACGTTTTTTGATGTCCTGTACCCATATATGCATGTATGTATACATATAGATGTAGGTATGTACATATATGTATGGATATATGCATATATTTATATATTATTAATATTATTGTTTAAAGTCGTCTAGTGAGAGAAATGGGTAAACTTTTTTTCTTGCTTATAAGAACTTTTCTATAAAATGGATGCAATTTAGTGGCTAAATAGAGTTATCATTAATGCAACCATATATATATATATATATATATATATGTGTGTGTGTGTGTGTGTGTGTGTGTGTGTGTGTGTGTGTGTGTGTGTGTGTGTGTGTGTGTATGTGTGTGTGTGTGTGTGTGTGTGTGTGTGTGTGTGTGTGTAGTTCAAATTTATAGGAAAATAAAGACGAAGACAGGTGTCGGAACAACAAGCAAGTGTATTAGTTTGACGCTCAGAAAAAATGAAAAGTCGTTTGTTTCGAACCTACGCTCTTCGACAAAGAGAAATAAGAGAAAATAAAAAGAGAGGAAATGAAAAAAAAACGTGTCGAGTTCAGTTCATGGTGAGCTTCAAATAATCATAAACTCATTGTGAAACAAATACCATTTGTATTTTGCTATTCATCATTGTAAGGGTCTTCCATACATATGTATGCATATCAGTTTCATGTAATAACTGAAATCTTTCGAGATGTATCTCCAATGGGTATTACACATACATTATTATTTTTCATCTTTTACGTATTCAAGGCAATTTATTTGTTGCAGCACTGATTTATCAATCCCCCTCATATTAAATTCGCAAACAATCTTACCAAGAATATAACAAATTATAATTTTAGATGGGATCGCTTTTAAGGAAGAATATATACTGTACATTCCAGGCAGTAGAAATGCTTCTATTTGAGGATGCTTTTGTATGAAACCAAAGGACCAAAATCATGAAAGGGTGGAAGTCATTTGTACTTACAGATGGCGGAGTAGTTTTTAATCGAAGCCTTTTATATAATGGCCATTATCAAGAAAGAATGGTCAAACGTGTATCACAATCCCCTTCAGAACTATGAAATTTCGTGGCAGTTCTACAGTATTGTCATCTTCCAATATTCTGTGGCTAAACCCGGAATCATTATATTGTTTAAGATTAATAAAGAGGAATTTTGACATGTGTTTACAGGAAAATCTTTTTCATCTCTAGTATTAAGAAGGAGACCATTCCTTCTCATTATTTTATAACTTTCTTCCAGGAATAATCAGCAAATTTTATTATACCTATAACATGGGGCTGAAGGTAGGATTTTCCAACATACTGAGTCATCTATATTGTTTCTTTTGAGTTGCCAAATATTTTTAGATAGACCTGTGCTATTCTCTTTTCTTCGGTCATTAAATGAAGATTTATGATTATTCTTAATTTTATAGAATTCCTCGTACAACCGATGTTTGTATATTTAGAGGAATTATGGATAATAATGGTTGCCTGGTATATTACTTCTTTCATTTTGGAATTTCCATCTACTTCACAAGTATTTGGGTCTCTACAATTACAATTTAAATTATTAGGTTGTTATGTCTATACGTATTACGAGTAATGGAGTTTTGGCTATTATGATAATAGTAGTTGTTAGTTATAGAATTATTAGAGTTAGAAGGTATATTAGATGACGTTTTTTTTTTATAGAATTGGTCCAGTTTCTTATTATTAAAGGAAGAGGTTTGAAGAGACTGAAAATCCAAATCTAATTTTTTTTGCTATTAAATAGTTTTGCATATTTACAGTTTTTGAAGTTTTTTATTAATTATATTTCTAATGGATCTTAATAAAATTATATTATAAAGAAAACAACAATAACACTACTTGGATCACAATGATCCAAGTAGTGTTATTGTTGTTTTCTGTATTATCGTAGTGGGCTATGTCTTGCGGGTCATCTATTATTACACGTGATATTGGTTTATTTTTTTTTTCTATATTATTTTTATCTATGTTAATATGGTTTCTGTGGTTGAGTGTATTATTGAAAGGATTAGATGAAATGCGATCATTTTCATTTTTATTTTTATATTTATTGGTTTAGTGTTCTTATTTCTATCTATAATTAATTGATTTAGGTATTTATTGCCAATATTCTTGGGTTTTATTACATTATTAATAGAGTAGTTAGTGATTTCTGAATTGCCGAAATTAGTGATATTTTTTTTTATTTTAAAAGATATTGGATATGGTGCTCGTATTGATTAAGTTTATAAGTATGTTTATTGGTGTTATGGGATTTATGTCTATTGCTGATGTTGTGTTGATGACTATTACTGAGAATTTCTGTTTGTTTGTGGGGTGTACTAAATAACTAGTTGAATTAGGTTCATCAATATTGTCTGTGTTGTTCATATCTAGATAACATTTGGTATTATTAGTATTGGTGGTGTTGTTTTTATTGCACTTGATTTCATAATTGTATCCTAACTTCTTAAGACCTAGATTATAGTAGTTTTTATGTTTGTTAAAAATTT
>NC_142933.1:95968141-96005641 GCF_046866305.1 Octopus bimaculoides
CACGTATTGAATAAGGCAAAGTTGGAGGCGGGGGGGGGGGCGCATTATAGCATGACACAGAATGACTGAGATACGTTTCATATCTCGACGATGTGAATTCAAATACTTATAAGGACAACTTTGTATTTTTGTGCTTTCGGAGTCGAAAATGTACCGCAGACTACAAACAAATCGTTCTGTTGTTCGTCAAGCATGAATGCCAGTATATTGGATTTACATAGTTTTCGGCTATTGGAGCAGTTAATGTCGATCTAAATAATACCGAGTGGATAAGTTTGTTTTTAGTTTCCTTTATGGCACAATCCTTAAAAGCATAGCCCACTGGAATAGGAAGATGTTGCTTATCGAAACGATTAAGAATGTTGGTCGTTCGTTTGGTATTTCTCGGAGGAATATTTCAAGACACCGTGTCAGTGTTATGGGGTGTTTTTTCTATGATAGTTTTCTGGATAATGTTCAAAGCAACAGTAACAACTAACGTATGAAAGTTAAGTTGCAATACTTGTTATTTGGTGTGAATTCGATTTTTCTATAGTTCGGCAACCTAACCTAGTATGACGTGTAAATTGAGCACTGATATTGTTTGACCAGTGTTGGTGAAATATTTTCCATATTGAACAAATGAAGCAGTGCCGCCCATTCGTGTTTGAAGGGAATGTAATTTCAGATGACGTTAATAATCAAGACATGTGATGCAGTTAACTTTTCTTTTCTTTGGACGGTCACAGAAGCACTCTCTCATAATCTCTCTCTCTCTCTCTCTCTCTCTCTCTCTCTCTCTCTCTCTCCCTCTCTCTCTTTCTCTCTCTCTCTCTCATATATATATATATATATATGTATGTATGTATGTATGTATGTATGTATGTATATGTATATATATATAAAAATAAATATATGTGCGAAAATGCACAGACATGCAGGAAGTAAATACACACCTTTAATTTTCAAAATTTCTTATCTAAGCGTCTTATTATGTTTTCAGCGGTGTAGAATTTACAATATAGTTATTCCGTTTCATTCCAGGTGCCATTAAATTAACCATTTGCGAAGAGTAACCATGCCACGCACAAAAAATTCAGCAGGGCTGTCAGATTTTCAAAGAGTTCGTATTGTTGGGCAATCTGAGGTTGGTGTTAGCCAGCGAAAAATTGCCGAAAATCTTCAAATTCTTCTTCCTACTGTTAATAGAATTATAGTGCAATTCAAAAGCCAAGAAAAAAGAATCAACAGATTCTTGTCCCGGCCGACCTGGGCCCTTGGAAAGGAAGCTTCGCTGTTTGAAGAGAATTGTGGAAAATAAACCCCGTTCGAAGGCTTCTGACATTGCAAAACAGCTAGAAGTTAGTCCAAGAACGTGTGTTACATATCTGCATAAGCTTGGGTGTTATGAACGAGCAGCTAGAAGAAAACCTCTCCTTCAACCAATTAATATCAGGGAAAAGAAATGGGCTAAGGAGATGTCAGAAAAATCCAGTTCATTTTGGGTTAGAGTAATTTTATCAGATGAATCCAGATTTGCATTATATTCAGACAGCGGACGTGTTTCGGTCTGGAAGCTTCCCGATCAAGAATTTGATTTGAAACGAATCCAACCAACTATGAAACACGGCGGTATCTCTGTAATGGTATGGGGAACTGTCACCAGCAAAGGTCGTTCTGAGCTGATCGAATGTGTTGGAACAATAGACTCTGAAAAATACATCGAAATACTTAAGCAAGGACTATATCCGATGTATTCACACGATAACATAACGAAAAATGAAGTTTTTATTCATGGAAGATGGAGCTCCATGCCACGCAGCGAAAAGGAATCAACAATGGCTGACTGAAAATGGGATCAAAAAGCTTCCTTGGCCGAAAATCTTTGGAGCATACTTAGATTGAGCTATACGAAAAACTTGACAGAAATCTAAATCTAAAGATGAATTGTACTGAATGTTGCGTGAAAAGTGGGCAGAAATTCCACAAGAGACAATCACAAAGATCATCAATTCAATGCAAAAAGTGTTTCTGAATTAAAAACTGCAAAGGGAATGTCAACTAAAAACTAAAGTTTGTAGTTCTACCTATCAGTTACATTTCAATTGTCTGCTTTGCGTATTAAATAAAAGATATTGAAAATTAAAAGTGTCTATTTACTTCTTGTATGTCTGTGTATGTATGTATATATATATATATATATATATATATATATATATATATATATATATATATATATATATATATATGAATATAGTTACATATATGTATCGCGATTTCGGTGATACCTCCCTTCATCATGGCGGAATACCTATCTATTTCGAACAAAAATTTAGCAGTGCCACCTCTAGCCGATCTGTTATTCTGTGCTGATGAAGGGAAATAACCTTTGGTACACAGATATTCTTTTGTGCTGAGTTGGGATGCTAAATTCCCTTATCAGGAAACAGATAGTGTGTCGTATAGCCAGCTGGAGACGATGTTTCCTGGAGCTAAATAACAGTAGTATTCGTCGTAACCAGGACTGCCACGTTATGTTGGTAAATAATCTTTACTCTAGAGTACTGTCATTGAATGTCTCTCGCTGAGAGATTTACAAATAGTAATTTTCTATTTTATTAGATCAGGGAGTGTGTGTCACTTTGAAAACTATATTTCGAACAAGAAAGTTAGCAGCACCACTTCTAGCGGAACAGTTATTCTGTGCCAATGAATGGAAATAACCCAGAAATCGTGATACACAGATATTGTTTGGTGCTGAGTGGAGATGCCAAACTCCTTTGTTCGGAATTATAAGGACACAGATAGTGTGTCGCATAGCCAGCTGTTTGCTGGCGATA
The DNA here is from genome assembly GCF_046866305.1 of Octopus bimaculoides. NCBI lineage: Eukaryota > Metazoa > Mollusca > Cephalopoda > Octopoda > Octopodidae > Octopus > Octopus bimaculoides. The sequence goes on from NC_142933.1 coordinate 95,970,961, forward strand.
AATAGCAGTAGCATTTGTTCTAACCAGGACTGCCACGTTATGCTGTCAAATAATCTGTACCATGGATATATATACATATACATATATATATATATACACTCACACATTCTTATATACACACATACATACATACATGCACGCATACATACATACATACATACATACATACACACGCACGCATGCATACATACATACATATATACATACATAAGTAACCAATTCCTTCTTCAGCGGAAGAATTTAAATTATTAAAAACAGAAGCGATATACATAAATGGCTACAAGTCTATAAACATACGTATACTGTGCAATTTGTAATAACCCGCATATATGCTTACAAGTTATTTATTTAATGCAATTAGCTTTTTTCACAAACACCGTTAAGTACGAAAATGAATCGCTCAAAACAATTAGGATTTGGTAGATGTTTATTTAATTACAATTATATGTAATTACAAGAATCTGGAGGAAAATTACTAAACTTCAAAATGTTCTTAGAATTTATTGCAAATAGAAATTCTTAGTGTAAGTGTTTATGTTTTGCCTTGTTTTCTCACTGTGGTTGTGTTTTTTTCTCTTTTTTTTCCCTTGGAATTTGTCCAGCTGATTTAAAGTAAATATCTGTCATAAAGTATCGTGCAAAGTAATACTTCTAAATATTTCATATATATATATATATATGTGTGTGTGTGTGTGTGTGTGTGTGTGTGTGTGTGTGTGTGTGTGTGTGTGTGTGTGTGTGTGTGTGCGTGTGTGAGCGTGTGTGTGAGCATACACACACACACACACATATATATATATATATATATATATATATATGTACACAGTCTATTCAAAGATGTGATTCAAATATTTTCCATATAGAATACACTTAGTGGTGCTCAAGAGATTTGAACCTGAGAGGGTATAGAAGTAAATGTAGCAATAAGCAATGTAGACCGATGACTATATGTTGGAGGCACGTCCCTATCCTATGACCGAATTAATCTATAAACGTTATCGTGGACCACCGAGTCCCCAGAAACAGCTGCTGGATTTGTTATATTTCCTATTTTCCGCCTTTACTACTACTCCCTAATAGCCTCTTTATTTATCTCTCATTCTTGAGCTATAGTTACTCCTCTCACTATTCCTCAACTTAATAGATCCCATACATCCCCGTTTCCCCCATTTAATACACTTAGCTCTCCAGATTCAACCATTCCATCGTTGAACTTCTTTCCTTTAACATCCCAAACGTAAGATCTCTTCTATGAAGACTGAGGCTCGTCTCTTCCTATGATGGAATCAATCTAAAAACAGTATTATGGACCACCGTGCCCCCAGAAACAGCTGTTGGGATTGCAATACTGTTTAATTCCCATTTTATTCTCAATTAATACACTTGAATTCTAAATATCATCTGTTTTCTGTGCAAGTCGAAACTTTTTATATGCATACTTATATACATTTTTGTATTTCATGTATTTGATGTACTTTATATGTTAATCTCTCTATATTCCTTATCCCTACAGTCACATATTTATATACATATGTACATATGTGTGCCCATGTGTGTGTGGCTATGAATGTGTTCTTGCATGTGTGCCTGTGTATGTCTGTGAGCTCGCACGTGTGTCCGTGCGTTCGTAAATAAGAAAAGATTGTAAAAATACCTTCCATGATTAGCTTGTCTTTAATTGGCTGCTTCTTAGCCTTCTCTCGTACAACACTTACAAACATTTCTATCGGTCATATGATGCACCTGAGTGCACAGCTCGTTTGGTTGATCATATCTTAACTCACTACCCTATTTAATATTTCTTTTTAAATTTCTTATTGAGAGTAATACACTTTTGAAAACGCTCAACTTATTTGAAACTTTACCCTTGCTTACGCAGAACAAATCTCTATTTTATGAAATGATAATCTATTCTACTGTAGGCGTAAAACTTTGAGGGAAGGAGTATATCGGTTACATCAACCCCAATAATAAACTGGTTCTCATTTCATCGATTCGGAAATGGTGTAAGGTAAAGTCAACATTGGATGAATTTGAATTTAGAAATTTAAAACGGGCGAATAGCTGCTAAGCGTTTATGTGCTAACGATTCTTCCCGCTCTCCGCCTTAATAATACCGTCAAACTAAAGACACATTTTTATAGAAAAATAGCATGTGCGTAGTGTTGATACAACACGCAGGTTGTTAAACCTAATTTGTAATCTACTTAAATTTCCAGGATAAAGTTACTTTACCAATATACAATAAAGTATTTCAGAAAGAGCATGAATGTCACAGTGTCTCTACTTACATGAAATGGCAGATATTTTGAGTACATATGAAAATCTGTTATTCAATAGATTATAAATATGCCACTTTGGTTCCCTGTTATATCTCTCTAACATCTCGCTTCGAAAGAGATAATATCCAATGCTTTAGTATTACGAGAGAAATCACTGGATATCATTTACAGTATTCTAAGATCATACTTCGAGTCTATGCTAAATTTGGAGCCAAGGAAAGCGAGAACCAATTATTTCATAGTTCAGATATATTTTATCGATTTACTGGTTCTATATAGCTCAGGTGAAGCAGAAAAAAGACAGTATGACATTTATGCCAGTATATTTTATCTTATACAGACACTGTTATGAAATATATATATATATATATATTTTAAAATTGGTGCAATGAAAGCTTAAATTATTACTGATTTAATGAAATTGTCTTGCTCTTTTTATCGTATCGATAATCATTTTATTTCGGGTGAGACTAAAAACTGATGTAAATATAAAAAAATATATAAAGGGCATATAGAAAACAATTTTATATCAATATTAGTGGAAGAAAATTTAAAACAAATAATAGCATACTTTAAACTTCGCACTAACATTACTATCACGAACATTATCCAGAGATTGCAAATGAATCGTTAATACGTATGAATGCCTTCCTTCCAAATCAAATTGCAAATATTTTCATTGTAAAAAAAAAAAAACTGCTATTTTGATATTGAAATGTTTTGTCTGATTTGTTGGCAAACAAGACTAAAACAAAGCAACAAATACAACAAATGATACAAATATTGTTTGCATCAAAGGCAAAATAGATTTTGCAATCCTGCTAAAGCAAATAATTATTCTAAAATTAGGATTATGGTAAATAGCAAATATGATTAAGTGATCAAATTGACATTTGGCACGAAATACTTGGATACTTATATATATATTCCCATTCCTGCATCTCCTAGAAAGTAAAATATTGCAGTAACTTCATTCATATACAATAATAGCTTCCTTCTTAATTCCTCTATCAAACCGGAATAACAAAATCCATAAGTACGTAAGGAAAATATTAATTTATTTGCTGATTTTGACACAGAAGAGCGCAAGTTGATAAATTCAGCGAAATCATCATACGGAAAGATTCAAGTTAACATCACATACACATAAAAAAATAAAGAAAAGAAAAGAAAACTAAACAGTGTACATACCCATACAATGACATACATGAAATTCAGGCACTGATACGCTCCATGCATGGATTCCTCTGATGTATATATTTATAACAGGGGGACGTATTCACATAACGTTGGTAGACGGAAAGAGACGTCAGATAAATAGTGCGTCAGATACCTTGCGGTATCTAGATGTTTTCATTAACGTATCAGACTTAAATTCCAAACCATCATCTTTGTCTTTCAGTATTTTAAGATCTGTATCATAACAATAAATTGATAACTAAAATCCCCAGCTCTACCCTTGATTAAAATCTGTTTCTGGCAGCCAATTTTAGATTAATGCATTTACATCAGCGAAAGATATTTTACTAACATACACACAAACACACTATATACTTTGGCAAAAATTATAAATAAAACGTAACACGTGAGTTTGTACTCAATTCCTCAATAGTGAATCTATTAATATGACGATATATACACACACACATACATACATACATACATACATACATACATACATACACACACACATATATATATATATATATATATATATATATATATATACATTGTGTAATAGGCTTCATATTCATTTTCATTCTAAATGTACACCTTCTCTTCACGCCTATCCCTCATAGACACAGTAGCTAGTGTACATTTTTACTTGCTGAAATCAGAAGAAAATGGCTTTGTCTACAATCTTTGCAGGCCCTCGATGACAGGCGATAATAACTCTACAGCCACTGACCTTAGCCAGAAAGAACACGAGTATTTACTCCCTAACCCCTATAGACTAGAAGAATACCACTGGCACTTACTACTCCCTTGACTGAAAGAATTAAAAGATAAAAGAATATTCACTTTATCAGAAGGAGCTACGTTTTCTTAACCTATATAACGTCGAGTAAGATGTCTTGAAGAGGATACTTACGATCTTTTGAACACTGAGTTCAGATGTCACTGACGTGAATTTTATCATTTACATCTACATAATTGCTAAAATAAAGTACCAGTCACAAACTACATATTCATATTAGAAAACAATACATATGCTACGGAGTAGAACATATATTAGACCCACCTATATTCTTTCAACATTTACCTTCATCCCTTCATATTTTTAACACACGTTGTTGTTGACTCAGACTGCTATCCTTCATGATTCAATGAAATTAAGTACTTTTCAAGTGTTGTTATCTGTTAATCATTATGGCCTCCCTCATAAGCTGGGCCTTGTTCCAATGTTGCAAATCAATATAATTTTCAAAAAGCTATAGCAAAAACGATAATCTTTTAGTTAATCATGATCTCAAATTCATTCCTATGCATTGCTAAATTTGCAATACTATTCACTCCATGGCTCGATTATGTTTCATATTTACACATATACACACACCTTTACATACATGCATATGTTCTCTGAAATATATTCTGCATGTACATGTACAAGCATAAATGAGAGCATATATACACACAGACGCCTCACAAATTTACAAGCGGGCACACATGCACGTCTGTACTAGCGCACGCGTACATTTCTAGTATCACAAACGTACATGTATACTGGTCGCCCTTCTATATATGTCCACACCACATTCATATATAAAGGCGATTGCTCACAAAAGCTACCGTATACACTGATTCACGCATACATCCATACGCCTACTTAACATATGCTATTCTGGGCAATGGAACAAGAGTTATTTCTGCCAACAGATTAGAAAGAATTCTGCATTGTAATCGCAATAATCTCAAAGAACAATACTGATTTGTAACAAGGGCTAGCTGCATAACTATTAATTTTTGCATTAACTCTCTTGTCTTTCTGCTTTGTTTTTCTAGGATGTTTTTCTTATTTCCTTCACTAGTTAATCGCAGCAGATGAAAGGAGATCCAAAAGCAATCAAATGTATAGAACAAAAGTATAGTGAAGGAGTGGGGAGGGTTTTGGAAGAGAACAGGTCATTAACTTCAAGAACAATGATAGCATTAGATGATAAAATCTCTCTCAGAATATTGCATCCATTAGTATATAAAAGTGGCTGCGCAAAGACAAATCATAGGAATTAATTAATTAATTAAGCAACAAAATCTTCCCTTACCCCCATTAAAATAGCATTTTATGAGATTAGTTCTGCTATAATTTCGCACAAGTTGCGGTTCAGGAGGTGTCCATAATCAGTGTTAGGATTTGAAAGAATACGTTGCCCAGCGAGGTAAAAATTACTTGTTAATGCCAGATTTTAAAAATAGTATATTGTTCACTATATTTTCTATGTCGGTGGAATATCTTTTGTCCATTTGCCAAACGATGAATCATTATCTGAATTACCAGAAGAATGAAAGCTCTCTTCATTGTAATCTGAATCATTATGATAATAAAACCCATTGTTCTACTGTTTCTTGTTTTGTTGCTTATTTTCATTTTCCATTTGTTAACGATACCTTTGGGAGTAGGGGGATTAGAGAAAATGTTGAATTTTATTTCTTCATTCTTATATTTATGAGTTTAGTTTTATCAACTTATATAATCCTTGTATTTACTCATGTAATACAAATTCCCTCATTATGATGTAAAATTATTTTTAGACTTCAAAAGATCAATAATTTTTAATCTGACTTTACGTTGTAAATTTACGTTGGAAAAATATAAGATAGTATACTAAATATTATCTCGATATAAACATATATCACATCATTCATTTCAACAGAGTTCAACACCTCGATCATAGATTTTCGCTACACGAGAGAACGCATTTTTTATTTGGCTAATAAAACTCTGTGAAACGAAAATAGGGTTCCATGATGCAGTTATCTAATCAAAATGACGCCAACTAAATATCATCGCGTACATATACATACACAGGCATACACACCCTCACATAGATAGATAGATGGATAAATAGACATACAGACAGAGAGAGATAATAGATAGATAGATAGATAGATAGATAGATAGATAGATAGATAGATAGATAGATACATACATACATACATACATTCATACATACATACATACACACATAGAGAGAGGGGGAGAGAGATTTAACATAGAGAGACGGAGAAAGAGATAGATAGATAGATGGATAGATAGATAGATAGATAGATAGATAGATAGATATGTTTCTTTATTAGCCACACAGGGCTCAACATAGAGGGGACAAAATACAAATGTAGAGTTTTTCATTTCGATGTGGACGAAAATAAAGTAAAAAATTAAAACGGGGATAACGATGAAAAGGCATCGAGAAAACGTTTGGGGTATGTACAAAAAAAAAAAATTACAAAAATTTCCCAATAAATGGGGAGGTTATCCGTGGAAAGAAAAACCTACGGAAAAGATCACGGTAACCTCGGTCCTTAGTGTCACAATTTGTTAAATAAAATTTCTTTTCTTTATGCAAGAAACGTAAGTAACTCTCTGTTTACAAAATTTTAAAACGTTTTATAGAATCATGGTCAAGGTGGCTTCGTCATTTATACGTGCCATTCTTGCTACCTGTATCCATCTTTTTTCGAAACATTTGCTAGACAACACTTGCCTCTCTACTCTCACCTTCCTTTTCAAGTGATACTTGAAAAAGTTGATGAGAGATTGACCAGAGAGGAAAGTCTTTGTCTCTAATCCTTTCAGATGCGTCCACCAGATGCATCCTTTCGCCATAGCCACAAGTACGATAAATACAGCTCTTCCTTCCCGTTTAAAGGAAGGAGGCGTGACGATATTGACGATAGACTCGGTTGATAAACCGACTCGTCCCACACGTGACAGCAGTCGTTTGACATAAGCCCACAGCTCCGAAATGGTTGGACACTGCACGAGTGCGTGCAGAACGGTTTCGTCGCTCTGACCGCATCTCGGGCAGGTCGGCCCCGCATTTCGCGAGCCATGTCTATAGAGCTTATCCCGAACGGGTAGGGCTTCTCGGTAGCACTGCCAGGCCAGGGATCTCTGGAAGTTGTCCATAGGTCCCGGCCCGAAAGTCGTCCTGAACAGGCGGGTCAGGTATTCCTCGTCGACGCCCAGGTTCGCCCCGAGATCGTCGTCGTACCTGCCCTCCACTAATCCCTATAGAATGACTTCGTTGTGATGCAGCCGCTCAAGGTCGACCTGGGACGGCAAAGTTGTTGCAGAGCAACGCGACACTCACGGTGCCATTTGCCATTCCTCGGCCTCTTTTTGATCCACGACTGCAGCTCGGTCATGGAGACGAGCTGCGGGAAAGCGCATCGCACAAACGGCGACCACACCTGCTCACCGTCGTCTACGTAGAGCCGGAGATGTCGCAGTCTCAGCGCATGTCTGCGCATCATCGACCACGGCATGCCCAGCCCTCTTTTCAGCGGGTGTTGGCAACAAATGGATGGCCTCACCATCGGAACGCTTCCTTTCCACAAAAAGCGGAAGAGGATGCGCTCTATTTCGGTGATGGCGCGATCGGGACAAGGCACGACAGTCAGGCGGTATTCGATGACGGACGCGATGTACGCGTTCGCCTCCTCCGCCCGACCTTTTAGGAACAGCTTCCTCTCGGACCATTGCCGGCAGAGAGTGGCCACCCTACTCGTTATCTCGTCCCAGTTCTTCTCCGTTTGCAGGTCCGGATCGAACTAGATTCCGAGCAACTTGACCGGACCGTCCGTCCAGCGTCCCACTACTGCGGCGCTGCCCGACAGTATGGGCTTGCTTCTCCAAGTGCCGAGCAGCAAACCCACCGACTTATCCCGGCTGATTTTCGTTCTCGTCACCGCTTCGTAGTCTTTCAGCATCTCGCCGACAAGCTCGATGTGCTCGTGTCTAGACGCTATGAGGGTGACGTCGTCCGCGTATGCCGACACGCTCGTCCCGCACCCCAGTTCTCACGGGATCCCCCTCAAGTCTGCATTGAGCAGAGTGATGGGCCTAAAGTTATCTATGGCGTCCCCCTTGTTTGGATCTTTCTTCAGCAGCGTTACCTCTCCTCGGCTCACAAAACCGGGAATGCTCCCGTTCTGCTGCCAGTTGCAGTACGCGGCCGCCAAGACGTCTCCAAACAAGTCTGGCATACAGTTGTAAAGCTCGTAGGGCAGACTATCCAAACCCGGAGCTTTGTCCGTCGAGCAACCCGCCATGGCATCCCTCACCTCCTCCGCCGTGATGACCCCTTCGCAGCACTCCTCCTCTCTTGCCGAGAGTCGTGGCAAGCTGTGCAGGTAGGCACTAAAGTCCACCCTGCCTTCTCGCTCGCCACTTCTCCCGAACAGTCGGGCAAAATGCCGCTGAAACGCCTCGCACATCTTGCTCGGCTCGAGCAATTCGCGCCCCTGTTCGTCTACCTGAGACCGGATGGTGGCTCTGTTACCCCGCTGCGCCTCCGCCACCCGAGCCTCTCGCGCGGCTCCAAAACCTTCATTCCTCAGAGCACGCATCCTTGCCCTGACAGCACATCCTTCGTGTTTAGCATTGAAGTGTTGGTCGAGGGCCAACCTTGCCGCTAAAACGTCGGATGCGTTGCCACTTCGCAATGCCTCTTCTAACTTCATCACTAGCTCCCCCTCTACTCTGTTCCTCTCTACAGCTAGTGCCCTGCTATACCTTATTGCTTCCGCCCTTACTGCTCTCTTGAGGGCAAACCACCATTTGTTGTTGACGATGGCTCCCGTCAAAGCCCTCTTTACTAACGTGCTAATCCGGTCTCTGAAAACCTGTCTCGACGGGAAAGACGCGTTTAGTTTCCAGTAACCGGGACCCTGCCTATGTGCCTTATCTAAGTCTAGCGTACACCTCACAAGTTTGTGATCCGTGTAGCTGACTATGTGGAACTGTGGACATCCTAAACTATCTCTATCTCTTGTCCTACACACTATCCTATCTAGATACGATCTCGACGACCCAATGCAGTTGCTCCAAGTTCACGTTGGCACATTTGGGTGGTCGAGTCGGTACCTGTCAGACAACTGGAAGCGTCTGAGCAGGTCTCTGAGGCCTTTGCAGCCCCTTCTAGTTTTGTCACTCCCCACGTAGTCTAGATGCGTGTCCAAGGTAGCATTCCAATCCCCCACTAAAAGTAAGGGACGAGACGTTCCCAGGAATACTTCTAGACGTCGAAAGAAGTCCGACCGACCTGTTAAAGGAGGCACATAAACTGCCAGCAGCCGAAAAGCTCCTCCATCGCTGCCGTCCACATATCGTCTTTAGTTGGAGATCAAGACTCTTGCCAAAAAGAACCGCCGTGTCACTACCGCTCATCCTCGGCAGACAGGAAGAAAAATAAATGTTAAACTGTCCGCCAAACAGGGACTTTAGGGCCCGCGGTTCATGGAGTCTGGTCTCACTAATGGCTATGATATCCAAATTGTGTGACTTGATGTCATTTAAGAGGTACTCTTGTTTCCAAGGGGACCCCAAGCCACGCATATTCACACAATCAATCTTCACCATGATTCTATTTATACGTGTGCTTTAAAGCACAAAAGGAAAGGAAAAGTGGGCTACTTACTGTTTGCAAGTTTTGTTTCTTCCTTGGATTTTTCACCAAGGAGGCTATTGTACAATTTCTTGCACAAATATTTTTGACATCCCCCTACCGAGTTGGGGTAGAGGGATTTTATTTTGTGGTGCAATGCTGGTGATATATGGTAAATTTTAATGTGTTTTGGCGGTGTTGTGTGTGGGTTGTTGTTTGTTTTGATGTCGTTATTTGTGATGTTTGTTTTAGAGTTGATGTAATTCATCAACTCTGTGTTTGTACTGTCTATTGTTGTTAGCATTGTTTTTTGCATATTACTATTGGTGTTAGGAGCATTTTCGGGAGATGTGAATCTCCCTGCTTTGTTTGTGTTTGCATTTTGTTTTATTTTCTTCTTACTGCGCTTCCTCTTTCCTTTCGTAGCTATTTGCCACTCTTCCCCACACTCTTCATCGGATGATGAGAGTTCTGAGGAGTCAGAAAGAGGTAACGGCAAATTTTGTGCGTCTGTGTGTGTTTCTGTGAGTGTTTGTGTTGCTGATTTTGTTGGTATTGGCTGCTTGTTATTTGTGTGTGGTGTATGTGATATGGGGGAGGGAGAGGCAGTCTTGGAATTTTCTTTCTTTTTCTCTTCTGTTTTTGCAGTTTCTGTTGTCTTTTCTGTTGTGGTTATTGCTGACATTTCTGTTGTTGTTTTTTGTGTTGCTGGTGGTGTTGGTAGTAAAGTTCTTCTGTTGGGGGTATTTGGTAGTTGCTTCTGTTGTTGTTGTTGTTGTTGTTTTTGTTTAGGGGCCAGTGGGCAGTCCTTTTTCAGATGTGCCTCGTTGTTGCATAAGTAACATCGAGGCCGCCTGCCCTCTACCACCAAATACAGTTTGTGGTCCTCCGGCAGTCTAATGTTTGGAGGAATCTTCCGTGAAGCCTCCTCCGTGATGTGGAGAAAGATTTCCAGATCCCCCCCCCCCCAGTTCTTTTCCTCTACGACCGTAATTTCCAAAATATTTGCTTCCTCCATTTCGAGGCATACGGCCGATACTACCTATTGGGTGTCCACTTCTGATGGCACGTATTTTATAATTACTTTGGTCACTCTCTGTCCAAGATAACTCGGTATCATCACCAAGTTATCTGTGCGGAGAGAGAGTGTCGAAAATTGCTTTGCTAAATTTTCATTTATGAATCTCACCTGTACCGTGGCAAATTTCCCTCCCCACGTGACATGCTCTTGATGAGCCCATACAGGTTTAAGACTTATCTCGATCTTATCTCTGCTAAAATGTTCTGCACGTCTGGTTTTTGTGTTTACCAGTTTATAAATGATGCATGTTTTGTTTTTTTGTTCTATAATTTCTTTTGGAATGTTTATTTTAACATCATCGCCTTCTTTCGTAAGAAAGGATTTTGTGTTTTTAATTTGTTGTTGTGTGAATGTCACTATTCTCCTTTTTTTCCTTTATAGCATCGGCGAAATTTGTTTTTGTTGTGCTGGCGGACATTTGGAACATTTTTGTTTATGTTGGTGTTGGTACTGCCGGGTTCAAAGGTGGTGGTAGTGGCAGCAGAGTTTGTTGAACAGGTGGTGGTGTCGGTGCTGACGGCCGATAAATTCGCGTCCTTGCTGTTGTTGTTGTTGTTGTTGTTGTTGTTGGTGGTGGTGGTGGTGGTGGTGGTGGTGGTCGTGGTGATGATGGCGTCAGCAGCAATGGTGCTTACGTCAGAGACATTTGTGACGGTTTTTACGCATGGTTTTGTAACCTTGGTTACAATTTCGTTTTTGTTGTTGGTGTTGGCGGTGGTGACAGGGCTGTTAACAGTATCCGTGAAGTATAAATTTGCGTCCTTGCTGTTGTTGTTGTTTTTGTTGTTGTTGTTGTTGTTGGTGGTGGTGGTGGTGAGAGGGCTGTTAGTAACTGTAATCGCCGTCTTTTTGACGTTTACAGCAACTGCGTTCCTGTCACTGTGTGAGCACGCGCTACTCTATTCTTTTTTCTCTTCTTGCATCTGAAGCCTCGGGAAATGCTCATCAAAAGAACAAGACAAGCGTTCCAAAATTGTGTTTCACGACATTTTTCAAATGTCGAGAAGGAAATTTTTGTATTTTGCTAGGGCCGAAACTGCCCCTGGGGGGCCAATTCCTGCCTTTGAAAATACACAGAAATGAAGTCTAGGTGCTTCGCAACAAAAATATTTTAAAATTCCAACAAAAAGTGGGCAATGAAGGTCAAAAAGAGGTTTACCTCTGCAGCCGATGTGACAGCACGTCCGTCAGATAGATAGATAGATAGATAGAGAGATAGATAGATAGATAGACAGACAGACAGGGAAAGAGAGACAAGAGATTGATCAATATATAGATTGATAGAGAGCAAGAGAGATGATAGATAGATGATTGATAGATAGATAGACAGGTAAATAAATAGATAGACAGGTAAATAAATAGATAGACAGACGGAGAGACAGACAGACAGACAGAGAGCGAGTGAGAGAGATGATAGATAGATGCTTAGATATCCTCATCTTCATTTCCAACTTATTGGAATAACATTCACCAGTCTCCTCCATGCTTCTCCGTCCTCTATCATCTCACCAACTCAGACTATTCAAGGTTTGTATCCTCCAGCATTGATTGCGCATGCAATTTACATCTGCTCTTTTTACTATGTACTGCTTCCCAGAATAATATTTGATATGCGAATCCATTGTTTACTTCGCCCATATTCTTCCATAAATTTAAATCGCCAAAATTACACTGATTTTAATTTTTATACATACACACACACACACGCATATATATATATATATATATATATATATATATATATATATATATATATATATATATATATATATATATATATATATATATATGTATGTATATATATATAATCATTACAGATATAGGGTAAAGGGTTATTCATTTATTAATAAATTAATAATTAATAATTTTACCAAGTAGTTCGGTATGGAAAAAACCTTTCGTATAAGTTCTTTACCGAAGGAGAGAGGACACCTGAAGAGCTTTAAATCTTATTTCCTGTACAGTCATTACGTTTATTATATCCATCATCATCGACTTAAATCAATATCATTCATTATTGGTGAGTAACCTTATATTTTACTTTATTTTTTATTAAATTATTATTGGACCACGTGATACGTAGTTGAGTAAAACATTTCATTTCGCGTTTCCGCAAACTATTCAACGGGCACAAACTGAGTTATCCTTCGTCGGACTGGCGTCCTAGCCAGTGGGAATATATATTCCACAGAATCCGGTATATATTCCATAGAATCCAGAACGGATAATTGATCTTTATTTATTTATGGTACAAGTTTTGTTGAAGAAAATTTGCTCACCGGGCTGTTCATTCCTAATTTATCTTCCCCAAGGCTCTTTCAGTCTGACCAATCTTTTTTCGAGTACCAGATTACTCAGGTTCCTTTCCTCATGGGTACGTAGTCAACCAGGTTGTAAACTACATAGAAGTCATCCATCACCGATCCAAAGTCGGTTTGGTTGTATTGTTTGAAACCTAGGCTGATAAGATCAAGTAAATCTATGAGGAAGAATGTCCCAAACGAGCGGAAATACAAATGTGCGTGTGTGTGATTGTGTATGTCCACCTGTGTATAGGCGCATGTGTGGGTATGTTTTTACATATGCATGTGCGAGTGTGTGTGTGTGTGTGTGTATGTGTGTTCGGGTTCTGGTATACATATAATAGCACGTTTTAAAAATATGTCTGAAATATGTTGCAAATTCAGATTTTTTTTTTATGATTAATTTAATTTAGATTTTTTTCTTACACAAATATTATATATCAAATGATAATATAATGATTCTAAATCATTCTATATCAATCAGTGTTACTACAAAAGATTTTTTTTAAAAAAGATAGATTTTGAAACAATGATGTGATGAGGAATCCTGGTACATTATAATTCTTATGATTTGCATTTGGAAATATGACAAAAAAAATATCAGAAATTTAATTGAATAAGAACTCGATCGTATTTGCAATATGAAATTGAAATAGATGATGTTTCTAACACCCACACACACATCATGCATGCAGAACCACCTACCCCCACACACTACTGCCACCACCACCACCACCACCACGAACATTTTTGTGTGCATATCCCCCGTCTCTCCCTCTATCTATCTATCTCCTCTCTCTATCCCTCGTCTTTCTATCCCCCCTCTCTCTCTCTCTCCCTTCACTCTCTCTCTAAGATATTTCTCATTTGCCTCTCCTCATTCTTCATTAACAGTTTTACTGTTTCCATTCCTAGTCTCTCTCTACCTTTATCTCATCTCTCCCCCTCTTTCTCACTTCCCCTCACTTTCTCCCCCTCTCTCTCTCTGTGACCTTTAATGTCTTTTATTTTTCCATATTTCATTGTCGTTTCTTCTCTCTATAGCTACAACTCAAATATCATCAATCATTCTGTCCCGCTCTGTTTCTATTTCTTCTTCAATCGCTATCTGTACCTTATTAACTTCCTTTACTCTCTCTCTCTCTCTCTCAAATTTTGGCACAAGGCCAGCAGTTTTCGGGAGAAGTTAGTCGTCTACATCGACCCCAGTGTTCAACTGGTACTTATCTTATCAACGCCAAAAGGGATGAAAGACAAAGTCGACCTCGGCAGAATTTGAACTCAGAACGTAAAGGCCGGTGAAATACCGCTAAGCATTTTGCCCGCTGTGCTAACGATTCTCCCAGCTCGTAGTCCTTCTGTGTCCTATTATTTTGCACTTGTTAATATGACTAACGGGCAGAATATTAAAGATCTGGAGAAAATTACTTGTCGTATTCCTCACAGCTCTATAAGCTCCAAGTACAAACACTGTTGCGGCCATCACTAAGTTTCATACGGCGCCGATGAAATAAAGTGAAGGTAGGGCGCAGGAGTGGCTGTGTGGTAAGTAGCTTGCTTACCAATCACATGGTTCTCGGGTTCAGTCCCACTGCGCGGCATCTTGCGCAAGTGGCTTCTACTAAAGCTTCGGGCTGACCAAAGACTTGTGAGTGGATTTGGTAGACGGAAACCGAAAGAAGCCCGTCGTGTATATGTATATGTACATATATATATGTGTGTGTGTGTGTGTGTGTGCTGTGTGTGTGTGTGTGTGTGTGTGTGTTTGTGTGTGTGTGTGTTTGTCCCCCAACATCGCTTGACAATCGATGCTAGTGTGTTTACGTCTCTGTAACTTAGCTGTTCGGCAAAGCGACCGATAGAATAAGTATTAGACTTACAAAGAATAAGTCCTGGGAGTCGATTTGCTCGACTAAAGGTGGTGCTCCAGCATGGCCACAGTCAAACGATTAAAACAAATAAAAGAGTAAAAACGTAATATATATATATAATGTGCACTAATTTACATTTATATACAGCTAACTTGATTTCATATAATTACTTAAGTAAATTATATATTTGATTTATTTAGAGTATGTTCAGCAAGGTGACTATTGCTGGTTCGGAAAAATTGCGTAATCCTGAAATACTTTGGTATCAAATGTTCCAGAAAATCGATGTTGTACATGTACCAGTCAGTTACTAGTAGATGCAGTTGACTAACAACTCCTTTTAAAATTGTTGCCCTTAGGCCTAAAGTGGAAATAATTGGAAATAATTAGGCGCAAAAGTGGCTGTGTGGTAAGTAGCGTGCTTATCAACCACATGGTTCTGGGTTCATTCCCGTTGCGTGGCACTTTGGGAAAGTGTCTTCTACTATAGCCTCGGGCCGACCAAAGCCTTGTGGGTAGATTTGGTAGACGGAAACTGAAAGAAGCCCGTGTATTTGTGTGTCTGTGTTTGTTCCCCACCATCGCTTGACAACCGATGCTGGTGTGTTTACGTCCCCGTCACTTAGCGGTTCAGCAAAAATAACCGATAGAATAAGTACTAGGCTTACAAAGAATAAGTCCTGGGGTCGATTTGCTCGACTAAAGGCGATGCTCCAGAATGGTCGCAGTCAAATTACTGAAACAAGTAAAAGTGTAAAAGAGTAACGCTTCTTATTTAACAACGCTTCTTTTGTACTTGCTTTCATTCTTTTGGGGCATTTCATGTGAATAAAATAAGATTTCAAATTTCTGTGGTGTGTGTTCAAATAGCAGTGCTTTTTCCCTATTTAGTGGTTTACTAGTTAATTAAACACGACTGTTAGTGAAAGAGAAATCAAAGAAATATGATATCAATTATAGGTGCAATTGTTAGGTAAATGAATGATGTAACTGCTTTTGTAAATGTAAGCACTCAGCGTCGAATGTAACATCAAGAAATTATAGAAATGTAAACAAAGATGAAGTGTAAGAATGGAAAATTGAAAGAATAGAAGATAGAAAGATTGGGGAAGAGAAATTATGGGAAATTGAAAGAGTTGGAGATTAGAAAATTGGGAAAGATAAAGAGACGACCCATTCACGAACAGCTATTTCAGAAATTTCAAGTATGCATTGGTGCCTATATCCTTCTTGGAGATATATATTGTTATTGATATAAACAAAATTCCCTCTGGGGAAAATGTACGCCATTTCAATATACTTAAATGTAATGAGGTTTCTGTTATACATGCGTGGAGGGCCAGATGACAAGATCAACAAAATACTCAAGTGCAAAATCTACACGGTCCACTATATGAATGAGACACATGGCCTATGACGTGCAACAATATTCTCTCCTTTATATCGCAATGTCTTACTTTCGAATACCATGAGCTGCATTAGATTTTCAAATCTGTCTCATATATTGACTTATCTGTCTAATATTACATAACTGAAGACAATATCTCCAGTCAGCTGCATTGAAACCAACCAATTTTCCACCGGTATACAATGGACAAAGCTGTTAATATACAACCTGAGAGACTGTAATTCATTAGAACTCATTAAAAAAGCGCTGACATAAGACATTTATATGCACTTAGGGAAGGCTATCAATAATTATTTCGTTAAAGGACGCTTTGTCCAATTGTGTATTTTTCTTTCAAGTTTTAGCGTTAACTCTCCAAACCTGGATGATTGAGAAGCAAGTATTCTGCGATACATTCACCGTCTTGGCTGACAATAATTCCGCAATACTTTCACTTGTAACGACAAATATAAAAACAATAAAGAAGTGATTCTCCTAGGAGGACGTGCATTCATATATATAGTATCACAACAAGGTAGAAGTACGATGGATTTGCGGGATAAATGCTGTTCAGTTGAGTTGTCTCATTTAAACCATAGAATAGCAAGAAGAAAGCTGGCACATGCAGAATTATATTGATTTCAATATATCAGCAAAGCTTAAGAATCCAATCGTTGAAAATGCGTGTACACGTTTTAATATAATGAAAGCCCAGTTAATTAATAATGTTCTGTTTGTGACCTTGACAAAAACTTACATTTACATGGAAGACAACAAAGTGATGCGGTACCAAATATGTGCTTCAGAGTCATTGGCCAGGATACTTTAACAGGTAACAATAGCTATCTACTACGTAGAAGAATGTGATTGGTTGGACCAAACAAAATTGCTATCAGATGTATAGCTCTTTTCCGTCTATTCTTGATCAAGACATTTAAAGCAAACATTAATTCTGAATTTTGCAATTCAATGCAGTTCATCAAATAAGATTGCCAATATGGCCACAAGAGATCTAGTTGTGCATTGTTTGCTCTAATGAATCAAATAGCTGCGATGGAGTTATCCAAATATAGCAGATGCAATACGTTCGCTTTCGTGCCATTTTGTTTTTGTTTGTTTTGTTATTTCCCAATCAGGAAAGTCACCTCAGCATTCAACAAATAGCTTTTCACTCAGAAAATGTCTAACAGGTTTATTCCATTCTAGCAAGTGTTGCATAGCAAGCATTTAAACCAAGAAACCTAAAACACACAGCTATTTTAAACAGCGCAAATCTGTTCCTGTTGCAAAAACATTCTTGCGCCTTCTCTTCTCTCGTTCTATACATTGGGCAAGAAGCAATGGACACGAAGGAAGAAAAGTCTCCTATTTAGGGACTCAAATCTGCTATTGAACAACAATTTATTATGTACCTCAGTCAGTAGTAAATTCTTCTTCCTACGGTTTAACCACGTTGGATAAACTCCAGTATCTCTTCTTCGAAAATGATTGGAGTTTATACAAAATAGAGAACAGCACGCTTTAGACTAGGTGTAATGGGGAATGACGCGTAGTGTAATCCAGTATTGTCAGACATTTCTGTATCTCAAACAACCAAGTGAGTTATAATTATTTTTGTTAAGCTGCTAAAACCTTGAAAACCATCCAGTTCGATGCAGCTCTGTTTGAAGTGTTTCTGTCGCATATGAGATATATGGACTGCTTCAACGCGTTTTGTTCTTCAAAAGGACTTCCAGGCCATCGAACTCTCTTGTGCTGATGACGTGGGTTATATTTGCACATATACTATTCAGGGCTCATTATCAGTTGATTGTGTGTTAATATTGCTAGCGTTGCTGTTGTTCTGCTGTGAATTTTTTTTTGTTGCTGTTGTTGTTTTCGTGCTTTGCTTTCTCATGATGCTAGCAATAGTATGAGGTTTGCTGCTACCTTCTCACTCAATCCGATAGTAGGCACATATGACACCATAATTCCAATGTAAACTAAATACACGAAAGCTAACAATTATGGGAAATTGAAAGAGTTGGAGATTAGAAAATTGGGAAAGATAAAGAGACGATCCATTCACGAACAGCTATTTCAGAAATTTCAAGTATGCATTGGTGCCTATATCCTTCTTGGAGATATATATTGTTATTGATATAAACAAAATTCCCTCTGGGGAAAATGTACGCCATTTCAATATACTTAAATGTAATGAGGTTTCTGTTATACATGCGTGGAGGGCCAGATGACAAGATCAACAAAATACTCAAGTGCAAAATCTACACGGTCCACTATATGAATGAGACACATGGCCTATATTACAACACTTCTGCCCCTTAAGGGGCACAATATGCCGATTCCCCTCTTTTGTTAGTGAAATAGGGACCTAGTTTAAAATTTTATCAAAATTTAATAACAGTAAGCAAATAATTTACAACAAAATCTAATGAAACTTTAGAAGCTGATTGACCTACAAAAATACACACGATGATAACATGATAATCCTTTCTACTATAGGCACAAGGCCTGACATTCGTGGCTGTCTCGTCGATTACACAACAACCAGTACTTAACTGGTACTTATTTTAGTTACCCCGAAATGATGAACGACAGAGTCGGCGTCGATAAAATTTGAACTCAGAATAATAGCTTCCCACAACATAATCAAATATTATAAGCAGAAGATCTGGAATTTGTAGCGAAGGGGTTAAGTGATACCATCAACTTCAGTACTTGACTGGTACTTTATTTGACCGTTCTCGGAACGATGAAAGGCACTGTAGGCATCAGAAGGATTCGAACTCGGATTGTAAAGACTTGGAATAAATACTTCCAGTCATTTTGTGCGACGCTCGACAAACACCAAACAATGCCACTTAAATTCACATTTATTATTCATTAACAGGTTCATCTAATTGACTCAGATTATCTTCAATTGGTAATTTGGAGAATAATTGCGGATAATTAATAAAGCCTTAAATTAATTTATTAGAACTTAAATTTCAGGTTCCCTGATTTCAATTGACAAATATAAATAGGTTTATCTTCAGTAATCGGATTAAATTCATCATAGTCAGCATTAGACATTCGGGAAGATATTTCCCGATCTAATCAAATCGAAACAACATGCATAGCAGCTTAACCTGCTCAGTATATACAAGTATTAATATTATTGCAGATAATAATAAAAGGATAATCAATATGCTGAACTGAAAACATCCCCTACTGAATATTTTGTTTAACTTTGCTATAACAGCACTCTATGTCTTTCGTCATTAAATTTCATAAAAATGTTTATACCAGTCATACAACTAGGTCCATGTTTTTCACAAAGAAATTTATAGCTTTGTCCAAATGAAATAATTTATTATTAATCTTGCGGCTTAAACGACTAGACATTCTGTTTAGAGCAGGACATTCAGGTCTAACTTACAAATTGGTTTTTGTATTTATAGAGATGATAAATTGAATAAATTGATAATATGTGTTCATTTAAGCTAATGAAATGTCATATGAAGTATATAACCGCATTGCATTTGGAAGTCTTATATTATTGTGAAAATGAATTATGTCTATGACTAAGGTGAAATGTTACAGAGGCAAAGCAATTAACCTTTTCCTATGAATGTAAGCTCATAGCTACTATGGTAAGTTTGTAGAATACCATTAGTATTATTTAACACACAAAAGATTTCACAACATAACACATATACACGCATATATATTAATTTGAAGAATACAAATATCTACGGTGTTGAATTATCTTTCAAGTTCTCACGTCCAGTACATTGAGGAAAATAACATTATATCGACGAAGTAGATGAGGGTATGTTTTCGATCTTCCAATACAAATTTAATAGCTGTGAATTTGCTGAGGTTGCGATTTGCTTTGATTAATTTTAGTAAACAAATTGCTAAATTGCATTTCAAACTAAATTTCCTTGAGAGATCTGTATGATAAAAACTAGACGTATTGTTAGCCTATTTAATTTTATGTTTCGATTCGGTGCCATCTTGCTTTATCTCAGAACGAATATCTATCGTACATCTTAATGTGGTACTTATTGGTCTCAGACATATTAGAATGTGGTTTACTCACTGGTTACAATAGTTTTATCGTAAACTTACAGCATGGATATTCTTATCTTGAAGTTTCAGTACGATTAAACATGAGTTATTGTTGTTGCTGATGCTGTTGTTGTTGTTCTTGTCGCTGTTCAAATTGTTTAAGTTTTGTTATTTTTGGTTTTTATATTTGATTTTGTGTTGTTGTTGCTGTTGTTGTTGTCGTTGTTATTGTTTAGTTCCGGGTTAGCAGAGATAAAGCAGATCTATAGCAAAGGATATTTCAGCGATGATCGACAGATACATTTGTATATTTAAAGGCCATAGTTTCCGATTCTGTTTTTCTTTGTTTTTTATTAAGTCTGTAGGAAGTATTCTGGAGAAGAGTTAATAACTACTACTGGCACATCGAATGACAACACTGCGGCTCCTGTCTTGACTAAATTTATTTTTCTTTTAATGTTTATAGCCTAGTTATCTTTGATTAAAGAAACCTGCGACCAAAGGCGTTCCAGATGTGATTATTATACAATCATTCAGACTTGGTGGTTCAAGATTACATTATCGAATAATTCTATAAGTTGTGGGAGGTTTGGTTGCTATTTCTGGTAAAAGTCGATGGACAAAGTCGATCTTCATTAGTTGTCACTGACTATTAATGTATTTATATATGTGTATGCACATGTGTGTGCATGTGTATATGGATGTGTGTGTGCCTGTCTATGAGTGTGTGTTTTATTTCTGATATTGACTTCCAATCATAGACAAACTGTTTGAATATGTTTTCTCACCTCGTGGGACATAGAAATGTGGTTTCGTCAGCGATTAACATACATATAAATGTTTCAATTAGGAAAAACATCAGCAATAGTAATATATCACACACACAAACATACACACGCAGCATATTGTCACACACAAAAAACATCGTCTCCTAACTAAAATTCTAGAAGCTTAAAAAATCAGTAAAAGAAGTCCGTGATGTTAACGGCCATGTATCTAAATAAAGAACTTCGGATGCAACATGTTTAAGTGACAGATTTCAACTCAAACGGAATAAATTTTATCTTCCATTTCACAATGAAATATCAATGATATTAAAATTATATTAATAAAGAGTTCATTCATCATATTGCGTATCTAGAATTTTGAGCAGGCAGAATCCTTTTAGCATTGGAAATATTTCTTGTTGTATTTCTGCTGGCTGTTTACGGTCTATGTTCCAATCCCACAGCGTTGAACATGGTTTTCATCTCCCCAGGTTCGATAATCTGAAGTACCAGTCAAGTATTGGGATCGATTCATCGGAAAATTGCTGTCCATGGACAAAAAAACATTAAATTGGATGCTTAAGCTATCGAGATGGTAGGATCATTAGAAAATCAGATGAAATTCTCTGTGGTATTTCTTCTAGTTGTTTATACTCCCAGTTCAGTTCCCACTGTGGTCAAATTTACGTGTCATGCCTGCATGGTCCATCAAATAATGTACTAGTCTAGGACTTGTGTCGTTCTAATTGACTACGCTGTTTGCATCAACAGTTTTGTCTTTGTGTCTAAACTGGGATATATAATTTGATGGGCGGATTTTTTTCGGCATAAAGTTAGATGGGGAGAATTTTTTCGATCTGTAATTTGATGGGCAGAATTTCTTCAATATATAGGCGTAGGAGTGGCTGTGTGGTAAGTAGTTTGCTTACCAACCACGTAGTTCGGGTTCAGTCCTACTGCGTGGCACCTTGGACAAGTGTCTTCTACTATAGCCTCGGGCCGATCAAAGCCTTGTGAGTGGATTTGGTAGACGGAAACTGAAATAAGCCCGTCGTATATATGTATATATATATATATATATATATATATATATATATATATATATATATATATATATATATATATATATATATGTGTGTGTGTGTGTGTGTGTGTGTGTGTGTGTGTGTGTGTGTGTGTGTGTGTGTGTATCTTTGTGTGTCTGTGTTTGTCCCCCAACATCGCTTGACAACCGATGCTGGTGTGGTTACGTCCCCGTAATTTAGCGGTTCGGCAAAAGAGAAAAATAGAATAAGTACTAGGCTTACAAAGAATAAGTCCTGTGGTCGATTTGCTCGACTAAAGGCAGTGCTCCATCATGGCAGCTGTCAAATGACTGAATGGAGTAAAATAGTAAAATAGTAATATAATTCGATGGGCAGATTTTTTTTTTGTTTGTTTTTGGTGGGCGTTGTAACTTGATGAGCAGATTTTTCTCCATATACTATTTGATGGGCAGATGTTTCTCGATATATAATTTCATGGGAAGATTTTTTGCGATATATAATTTGATGGGCAGATTTTTTTCGTTATGTAATTTGTGGGCAGATGTTTACGATATATAATTTGATGAGCAGATCTTTTTCGATAAATAATTTGATGGGCATATTTTTTTCGATATATGATTTGCTAGGCATATTTTTTCAAATACTTGTTATTCATTTACTACTTGTGAAGATTAAGTCGATTCGTTCTGTTTTTTGCAATTAGGCTGACAGGTATAAAATATTTGGTCATTATTCCATATACTTAGTAGAAATAAACCAAAAAATGTTTAATTAATTTATGAATGCCTACAATACGGCTCAGTGTGATATATAATATTTATAATAGAAAGAAGAAAAGTTAACTGTACAATCACAGTCGTTGGCTCAAAAGGGCGGGTAAGTCTTGTATTCAAACACCTGAAACCCCTAAAGCCCCAAGAAAACCCCTGATTCTGCGTCTCAGAAAGTCCGTGAGATGGATCTTGTAACTAACTTAGTTTATCTATAAAGCTGGATTAACATAAACTGTTGTCTTATTCTTTTCTACTCTAGGCACTAAGCCCGAAAATTGGTGGGAGGGGGCTAGTAGATTACATCAACACCAGTACGCAAATAGTACTTAATATATCGACCTCGAAAGGATGAAAGCAAAGTCGACCTCAGTGGAATCTGAACTCAGAACGTAAAGACAGACGAAATACCGCTAAGCATTTCGCCAAGCATGCTAACATTTCTGCCAGCACACCGATAACTGATAACAGTTTGAAGGCGGTTACCTGGCAGAACCGTTAGCACGCCGGGCGAAATTCTTAGCGGTATTTCGTCTGTCTTTATGTTCTTAGTTCAAATTCCGCCGAGGTCGACTTTGCCTTTCATTCTTTCGGAGTCGATAAATTAAGTACCAGTCACGCACTGGGGTCGACGTAATCGACTTGCCCCCTCTCCTCAAATTTCGGGCCTTGTGCTTAGAGTAGAAAAGAGTATGATTATTTTATGCTAATCCAACTTTATAGATAAAACTAATTTAGTTACAAGATCCTTCTCACGGATTTTCTGAGATGCAGAATCAGAGATTTTCCTGGGACTTTAGGGGTTTCAAGTGTTTGAATACAAGGCTTCCTCACCCTTTTGAGCCAACGACTGTTGATCAAGTCCCAGCTTGCATCCACGTGGAAACATACCACTGACCTGCTCTCTTTATCCAAAGTAATTTACTAGCCTTCTCTGCAGCTTCAGATCATATATGATTGAAAACAGCTCGAAGCGGTGTATATCTAGTATTATACCCCGTCAAGCTTGACCCAATCAGAATATTTGAATGAATAATATACAGCCAAAATGTTTTAACGAGTCTATAGAAAGACGATAAATAGTAGGAAATTATTGATAAAATTTAATCAACGAAGAAGTATTATTAAGTTAATATTAATTTATTTGCGTAAATATTCATTCAAATCGATCCTACTATTTCATAGCTGAACTGTGGATAATTTATTATATACATATGTCTGGCAAGATGTATATACGTGTATTATTATATACATACGTACCATTAAGTTAATCCATTATTTCAGCAAATTTTCATTCAAATTTCTCTCCCTATTTCATATACGGACTGTGGAAAATCTATTATTAAATACATACGTATGGAAATAATGAAGTATTGTTTTGGTCATCTATAAATTTTGAGAAGGTTAAAGACCTAATTCAAATCAATATTCCTAATTTGTAATTAGGCAGTTAAAAATCTCTATTCTCGTCATTATATCGATCAGATAAATTTGAAGTGTATTATATTAATAGGGCATCATTAAAAGGATATATTATTCTCAATTGGTTCGAAGAGTATCACATCGTAGTATTTAGCTAATATACAAAACTAATTTAGTAGTTTCAGAAACGCATTATTGAAATAGAAGTAGATTTATGAAAGAAGTAACACACGAGACGGACTAAATTTCCAACCTAAGGTTAAGGATGAATGCTAAAATAAAGTGAAACAGCTTGCGTATGCTCTAAGGTCAATATATTGAATAAAAGAATATAAACTTTACTAATGCATTGAGTGGTTTCTTCGATTTTTGATTGGAAGTGCCTCATAAACTGAAACACAGCCATTGGTGTTTGTGCGTGTGTGTGTCTGTGTAGTATGTATATATATACATGCGTGTTGTGTGTGTGTGTGTGTGTGTGTGTGTGTGTGTGTGTGTGTGTGTGTGTGTGTGTGTGTGTGTGTGTGTGTATCTACTATATATAAATCGCAATATATTTGTGTATAAGGACTAACGCACACATTTCCACAATTCGCAACCGATTATCTCCAAACTTTACAAACACATTAGTTATGTCCCGAGGATGGTCATGCACTATAATATTTTGCCCAGGGCTCCCGCGTAAATAGCCGTAAATGGACGTAAATGGACATAGGCTTTTTTTTATGTAGGGTCTTCCATACTTTTTCAATCTTTTTATAACAGTCAAAGAATTTTGTCTATCTATTTACTCTGACTGTCCACCTGTGCGGTGACCCGGTTAGGAAACAAGATTTGTAAGCTGTCATTTTGTTTTCATGTAAATAAAAGTTTATGTTAATTTTAGCTCAATACGTGTTATGTCGTCGGTAATTCTCTTTCATGTAAATAAATGTTTATATTTAAAGATTTTCTGAATTCGTTGTACGTACATAGCAGGGTATTCCATGTAGGGTATTCCATACGTTTTAATCTATATCGTCGTATATTAGCATTAGGGAATATTTTTGTCTGTAATATTATTATCCAATACCAAACAATCTTAATCTCCATATTTAAGCTGCATTAAACTTTGGCAAGCTTATCTTTGCCTATTCTGCATTACTTGAACGGTGATGTCCATTTCCTCTCTTCTATTTGTCAATACCATTGTTTACCTACCAATGCGTTGTTTCACTTTAAGGATACTTATTTACCCATCCATTATAATATTTTGACTGTTGTCCATTGTTTCAAATGCCTCTAGCATTGAGGTTCTAGCCTTTTTTAAACAATCACATATGATTCATCACAAAGAATCAACCTTTAAATAAGAGTTTAACTACCACTAGCGAAAGCTATATGTATCTTTCATAAAGCTCCATACGAATTTCACTTTATGCGACAGTCGCTGTTACTTTATGCGTAGACCATGTAGGAAGACGAAATAAAGGAACTTTTGAATCGATAGTCACTTGTTACACTAAAACCCATTCTCCTTCTCCAGATAATACAAGCATGCCACATAAAAAGAGCGCACGGATTGGCAGAAAGTCTTCTGTAGCGGCAAGGCAGCAGTGCTGGCGGGCTAGGAAACTGAGGACCAGAGGTCCTGTAGATTGTTAAAAAGAGCTGCCGCTACTAGAGCTGCACCTGCGCCAGAGCAGCTTGTAACCTATCGAGTGCGTGCTGCTGATGCAAAGGCCGCAGAAGCCCCACAAAAGAGTGCTATGCGTCGGGTACGCAATGCTGCATATACGTCGGCTACGTGGGCCGAAGAAGCCCCAAAACAATGTGCTATCCATCGGGCACGCAACATTGCACCCACTTCTGCCGCGTGGTTGACAGATGATGATACCCATCGAATGATGAGACTTCAGTCTAATGTTCAACGGAGGGCTCTTGCCAATGGCTACTGGAAGCCATCAAGTAGTCGATGGGCATCAAAGGCGCTCAACTATGATCCTACCGAGGATTACGCTGCTCATCGAGAGACCGTTACGAGGGATGTGTCGGTAATATGTCCATTTTGAAAAGCCCTCAAGTGGGTTGGAGACTATACTGCTGAAACGGAATAGTTTGCTTGCCTGATCTGCAATACACCCCTCAGCCTTTCCTCTCTTTACTCCGTGGTCACACCTTGATTTGCAGCAATTTATACAGGAAATTCGCGTGTATAACTCTGCTTTCCAGATGACAAGTTTTGGTCACGAACCGATTCATTAAGTCTCCTATAGGCCAACGTTCAACATTCAGGGCAAAACCTATCATCGGATAAGCTCTATTCTTCCTGTCAGCAACGACGAACACTGACACCTTCAAATTTACTTCACGGGCCACTGAGCCCAGGTGGCACCTCGACGAAGGGAGAAGAATACCACTAAAGCAACTTAAACCGTCCAAAGGACTCGTGCGTTTGCTAGTATATATATATATATATATATATATATATATGTGTGTGTGTGTGTGTGTGTGTGTGTTTGTGTGTGTGTGTGTGTGTGTGTGTGTGTGTGTGTTTGTGTGTGTGTGTGTGCCATATAATTTCAGTCAGCTTGAATTTTACAATGAACTTGGATAGTTGCAGTATTCATTAACCCTATCAGTAAATACACTGACATTATTCTTAAACCTGCCTCAAATTTACTTTAATATAATACACGCGCATGCACACACACACACACACACACACACACACACACACACACACACACACACACACACACACACACACACACAAACACACACACAAACAAACAAAGATATACATATTCATTTAATGGTATATGTTATCAATAGCATACATAAACAGTCTCACGATACTTGCATTCTTCACCCAGTGGAATATTCAGACTGCAACAGCTGCAGGAATAGAGAGAGCTTTCTCAGCGCTTATCTGGTATTCATTTCAGGCGAGTAAACCGGAGCAACGGGAACTTATGCCTCTGGTTCATTGACAAAATGTACCTCCGACACTGGAATCGAACTTAAACCCTGTGATTCTGGACTCAACACCCAAACTTATCAGACACGTGCATTTTGATATAGGCAATCACTATAAATATAATACTTATTCAAGAAAAATTAAGGGACTAATGCATGGGAGTGAATACGGCTAGCATGATTTGCTACCGATTACTGATTACTACATAAAATGAGGTAATGTAATATGCTTTATTTGGCTTGAAAGAAAAAAAAGTTCTAACTAAAGGTGTGAAGACATCATCCAAGACCAGGTAGAGCGATATTTTATTCATTCAGTATTAAATTTTCAATTGCATGGTCGAAATTTAGTAGTGGGTGTGACATACACCGGTTTTGACGAATGTCGATGGAACTAAGTATACACTTATCGACATTTGCAGAATTAATTCTATGATTCAGTGAGTGGCAGAGTTTGGTTTTTGAATCACTGATATGATCCACCTGGCTGAACAAGTAGCGCTCACGGTTAAATACGTAGCCCGCATTCTGTAGATGTTGCTATTTTGCCATCGCTGTGAAAGTCCGGCATCTTATGTATATTAGCTACATAACTACATTTAAAACCGGCATTTGATTATTACTACCACCACTCCGTCGGTTACGAGTGTTCTAGTTGATCCGATCAATGAAACGGAGACACACGTGACCTTCACATAGTTCTCAGGGCGATTAAGCCTGATACAGAGTGTGATAGGACTGGTCCTTTGAATTACAGGTACATACTCATTTTTGGCAACTGAGTGGACTGGAGCAACGTGAAGTAATATGTCTTTCTCAAAGATACAACGTGCTGCGGGGAATCGAATTCAAAACCTTATCATCACGAGCGGAATACTCTAGGCACTAGGCCACGCTCCTCCTGTGTTTATTACTAACACCCAAAACAGCAGGTATATACTCAACCATCACCTCATCTGCGTTTGATATTGCTATCAAAGCACTTACATTCAACATATATAATTAGTTTTTCATGTTATACTTCATATTCTAAACGCTTGCCTCTACATTTCTTTATGCACCATTGCATACTGCTTCTTTGGTGTCGATTTCTTTTATATTAAGAAATAGAAGCTGTATCTTAAAAGACTCTATGCCCGCATTTCAATATTCTCTTCACTAAAATATTTCGCTTCCAAAATTCCGTTCTAAAAGAGAAACAATTTCTTTTATTAATGAAGTAATTCTGTTTACAAAAGAAAATATATCGTAAAACCTTTCCTTTCCTTTGATCCTTATCGTAACAACAATAATTCATTTATCAATAAAACACTTTACTTCACAAAATAGACTATTTATCATCATTTCTCTAAATTACGATTCGTGGCTAATGTGCTTGGCTTACAAATCGGAAAACTCTAAAGGCTATACTGATAAAAACTAGTGGAGAAACTACAAACAATCTTTTCAATTTGTTTAACATACAAACTTACTGATTCACTTAGATCAATTAGTACGACATCAATTTGGCAAAAAATGCTTTTAAATCAATTGGTGTATCCGTATATCTAATTGGTGCCCTTTAGAATAAATGCATAACATTTTAACTGAATAAATATGCTCGACAGATCTAGATTCATATTCATTACTTTAATATTTAGCATTTGCTTTCATTATATCTCAATGCTTCTAGGGCATTTCACCGAATGATATGTATTGCCCAGATAAGCATATATATATATATATATATATATATATATATATATATAAGCAATGTTAATTCTCTAAATGTAGTATTAACAGTAACTGCACGATAAAGTGTAGTATATTGCCACTTAAGTGTGGCTGACCCCTAGGGGTGGATGTTACTGTTGCTTTTAGCCCCAGGAGGACATCTCCTCCAGCTGGCTTATCGACACACGACTGTGTCCTGTTTGCCAAGGGAGTTATCCCTCTCACCTCGACCAGCAGCACGAACGTATCCGGATTTCAGGGTTATTTCCCTTCGTCGGCGTTCGACAGCTGATGACCTTGGTGAGAGAGACAAAAACCTGGCAAACCTTATATCTTCTTTTCCAGTGAGATTCTTCACTGATATTGAAAAGGTGAAAACAAGCAATGTTAATTCTCTAAATGAAGTATTAACAGTAACTGCACGATAAAGCTGGAGGAGATGTCCTCCTGGGGCTAAAAGCAACAGTAACATCCACCCCTAGGGGTCAGCCACACTTAAGTGGCAATATACTACACTTTATCGTGCAGTTACTGTTAATACTTCATTTAGAGAATTAACATTGCTTGTTTTCACCTTTTCAATATCAGTGAAGAATCTCACTGGAAAAGAAGATATAAGGTTTGCCAGGTTTTTGTCTCTCTCACCAAGGTCATCAGCTGTCGAACGCCGACGAAGGGAAATAACCCTGAAATCCGGATACGTTCGTGCTGCTGGTCGAGGTGAGAGGGATAACTCCCTTGACAAACAGGACACAGTCGTGTGTCGATAAGCCAGCTGGAGGAGATGTCCTCCTGGGGCTAAAAGCAACAGTAACATCCACCCCTAGGGGTCAGCCACACTTAAGTGGCAATATACTACACTATATATATATATATATATATATATATATATATATATATATAGGCCTAGTAGTGGCTGTGTGGTAAGTAGCTTGCTTACCAACCACATGTTTCCAGGTTCTGTCTCACTGCATGGCACCTAGGGCAAGTGCCTATTACTATAGCTTCGGGTCGACCAATGCCTTGTGAGTGGATTTGATAGACAGAAAGCTGAATAAATGTATATGTATATATTTGTGTGTGTCTGTATATGTGTATATGTATACATATGTATACGTATATATATAAGTATTTGTCTGTGTTTGTCACCCCAACATCGGTTGACAACCGATGCTAGTGTGTTTACGTCTCCGTAATTTAGAGGTACGGCAAAAAAAAAAAACGATAGAATAAGTACTAGGCTTACAAAGAATAAGTCCTGATGTCGATTTGCTCGACTAAAGGTGGTGTTCCTGCATGGCCGCAGTCAAACGATTAAAACAAGTAAAAGAGTAAAAACGTAATATATATATATATATATATATATATATATATATATATATATATATATATATATATATACTCACTCTACATTTATATGCGCTGAAAATTACACTATATAGATATGCAAGATTTGAAATATCGCCCTATATTATAAAATTATCAGGGGTTTTTTTTCTCTTATGCACATACCTAGTGCATGCAATAAGCACATGTATTAATTCCACGGCAACTTAAAACGAGAAAACAAAGATCTTCAGAAGTTTTCGAGCCGGAAAATTCACGACTCTTAAGTGTTGTAATGCCTTTCTTCATTCTTATTTAAAATCGCATCCTGACTCATTGAAACAAAAACAGATAGATACGGCTAACATACTTTCAGGTATAGTTCTCATTTACGGCTGACATGCAGTTACACGTATTATAATTTCAACATATGGAATAACTTTTGCGCGTGCACAAAGAAATTATTGATCAACCCGCCTAATATCTGTTAATAATTAACTCTCTTTACAAACGCCATCACTAATATACCTTATTCTGCGCAACCAATATTTTCCACTATGTACAACATTATGTGTATATATAGTAGCAATATTGGTATAGAGTAATAATAAGATTCAGTGTGATATCGGCATTTGGTATAAATAAAATTATGCAGGAATTATTTGATTGTGTTCTAAATATCAATTTCCTCGTGATTTTCCCACATTTTGCTAATTTGCAGATCATCGTGCATTGCATCCACAATTACGCAATGACAGCATGACCTTCCTGTAGTTATGACACATGCATTATCTCCCAATATTGCCTATCTCCTTGCTAGATGCAACAAGTTTCGATGTATTACGTGCAATGAAAAGCGAAGATAAACACAAGTATAAATCGTCAGTTGCTACGTACATTTCATCGTTGCAGTTATTTGGGATGTTTTATGTGTATTTGGAGGCCTCACCGCAATGGATCATTAAGGAAACGCTTAATTGCATTCTTGGTACAGGGATCTAATATCCAAATAACTGCAATGGTGTAACGTACGTCGATGCTTGAAATTTATACTTGTGTCAACCTTAATTTTCCACCACATATACTCTAAAGATATCACAACTAGTAATACAGCTAAGCACAGTTTTAGTCTAACCACTATACTGGAAGCTGGCTGAATAGAGACAATCTACGTGTGACACTAACTCAAAAAGCAGTAGTCGCACACAAAATATACTACATGAGTCATCAGCAGAATTTCAAGTAATCTGACATATATATCAAAGAACACTGGCAGTGGAAAAGTGTTCTGCGATCATGCAAAATCACAATACAAAACTATTCCGAAACATAAAAAAAAACCGTCACTGTGTAAATAACACGTATTGCATGAAAGAGATTCAAGGACTTTCACATCCTCTCAAAAACCTGTCCGACGACTTCAGAGTAAACAGAATTCCAATAAGCTACATCGGACAGGACACACACACACACACACACACACACACACACACACACACACACACACACACACACACACATATATATATATATATATATATATTTATCTTATGATATTTACTTTACTTTATATTATACTCATTTATTGTGCTTTTAATTATTAATTTTTCTATATGTGATAGTGGATTTTCATCGATGAGTTCTTGAAAATTGGTTATTTTCTCTAAAACTATATATATTTTATATATACTTTATCTATAAGGCTCAATTTAATTTTAATTTTTTATAAATTGATTTTAATTGAGTTTTTTACCTGTAATTTTGGATTTTGTCCCTAATAATATTATTATATATATATATATATATATATATATATATAAATATATATATATATATATACTCTCTACTCTTTACTCTTTTACTTGTTTCAGTAATTTGACTGCGGCCATGATGGAGTACCGCCTTTAGTCGAGCAAATCGACCCCAGGACTCATTCTTTGTAAGCCTAGTACTCATTCTATCGGTCTCTTTGACTGAACCGCTAGGTTACGGGGACGTAAACACGATGCTATATGAATATATACATTAAAAAAAAAACGGAACAAAAACGCAATAGAGGGCAATAATACACCTGGACAGATAGACGATACAAAGGTAGACAGGAAAAACGACAAATAGACCAATACATGGGTTATTCGGGGCCGCCTGTCATCAGTCATGTTACGAGATGGTCCTTACTGTTTCGGGCATTTACACTTGTGAATGTTCGAATCTGATCGCCTCCGAAATATCTAAGCTAAGAGCATAAATGTTTTTTTGTAAGAACGCATGCAAATGTGAACGACAAGAAAGACAAACAAAAGAGAGCATGTTACACAATTACAAATACAAACAACAGGTGTCCTTCGACTAATAAGGACTAGTTAAATTGACCTGGTGCCTATAGATTGAAAGCATTGAGGTAGGAACATAGAACAAGGACATAAGAGATGTTGACAGGTAGCAGTGATGACAAGAAAGAAAGATAATATATATATATATATATATATATATATATATATATATATATATATATATATATATATATATATATATATATATCAAAATAAGCAACAAGGATATCCAAAGTTAATGCAATACGATCGTTTAATGCGACTCCATTTAATTAAGCAACGTGAACATTACATCAAATGTAAAATGCAAAGCAATCCTCAGCTGCACAAGGATATAGAAATTTACTGAAATTACATTTCAACAGAAGGACATAATTTTATAACTACATTTAAACTCTCCTTTCTACTTGAAGAGTTTAAATGTAGTTATACAAATATGTCCTCATGTTCTATATCTTCGTGCAGCTGAGGTTTGCTCTGCATTTTACATTTGATGTAATGTTCACACACACGCACACACACATACACACACACACACACACACACATATATATATATATATATATATGTGTGTGTGTGTGTGTGTGTGTATAGGGAGAATTCACAAAAAAAACAAAAGTCGAAAACAGGTAGTGTAAAAAAAGCCTTTAAGGTTTCGAGCTTACTGTCTTCCACAGAAAGGAACACAGAAAGAAAAATAGGAGAGAAAATAAAGAATGTGTAATGGCTAAGTCAATCCAAACATGAACAAGCAAGAAAAAACAACAAGGCGAAGACGTGGACTAAGTACAGTGTTATTGGACGCTCAGTATAAAAACAAAAACAAAAGAAAGCAGATTTCACGCGTCGAGCGGTGCTCTTCATCAGAAATATAGAAAAAGAAAAGACGGAGAAAGAAAATCGCCAACGATACACACGTGGTATGACCGGAAGGGAATGGGTGAAGAAAAAGTTCTTTCAAAAACAGGAGAGTGCAAGAGAAGGAGGTACGTGCGTGTATGTGTGGCTATGTGCGTGCGCGCAGGTCTGTGTGTGTGTGTGTGTGTGTGTGTAATGATAGCGCATGTATGTGCGCGCGTGTGTGTGTGTGTGTGTGTGTGTGATTATGGCTGTTTATATATGTGTGTGGTAAGAATGTCGGTTGGGTGGGGTGTGGGGGGTCTCTTGAGGGTACACGATGAGAGGCGTGATGGATGCGGGACTGGGAGGGGTCGGCGGAGCTGAAGGGGTGAAGGGTTGAGTAGGTGGTGGAGTTTTTTGTTTTTTGCGTGTGCAGACATTTTGGAGTTGGTGGTTGAGATTAAGAAGGAAGCAGAGAATGGGTTGGGTGAATGTTTGAGGGGAGAGGGAGGAGAAGAGGAGGTAGGTTTGGTGAAGTTGGTATGTATGTATATTGTTATAATTGTTTTTTTTTAAAATAAGTAAATAGACATAATATAATGTCTATAAGTTGATGAATACCACGGATTAATCCTCTCCATTTTCTTATTGCTGTATAAATTAAGGGTAAAACAACGTTTTACCCTCACACATTTATTACATTCAGTAGTGTAATTGCCATGCAATGAAAAAACACGTATCTATTGATAATTGAGTATTCTACCAGTAGTATATTTGATAGATATTATCCCTTAGTTAATTGGATTCACAACTTCTAACTCTCTTGGGATTATTATATATATGTATATATATATATATATATATATATATATATATATATATATATATATATATATATAATGTATATATATATATATATATA